>NW_027448246.1:0-59626 GCF_038048845.1 Mixophyes fleayi
TTGATTCAATTCATGATTCATGATTCATGATTCATGATTCATGATTCAATTCATGATTCATAATTCATGATTCATGATTCATGATTTGAATCATGATTCATGATTCAATTCATGATTCATGATTCATGATTTATGATTCAATTCATGATTCATGATTCAATTAATGATTTATGATTCATGATTTAATTCATGATTAATGATTAATGATTCATGATTCATGATTAATGATTCATGATTCGATTCATGATTCATGATTCGATTCATGATTCATGATTCGATTCATGATTCATGATTCATGATTCATGATTCATGATTTAATTCATAATTCATGATTCATGATTCATGATTCAAGATTCAATTCATGATTCATGATTCAATTCATGATTCATGATTCATGATTAATGATTCAATTCATGATTCATGATTCATGATTCAATTCATGATTCATGATTCGATTCATGATTCATGATTCAATTCATGATTCATGATTTATGATTCAATTCATGATTCATGATTCATGATTTAATTCATGATTAATGATTAACGATTCATGATTCATGATTCGATTCATGATTCATGATTCATGATTCATGATTCAATTCATGATTCATGATTCATAATTCGATTCATGATTCATGATTCATGATTCATGATTCAATTCATGATTCATGATTCATGATTTAATTCATGATTAATGATTAATGATTCATGATTCATGATTAATGATTCATGATTCGATTCATGATTCATGATTCGATTCATGATTCATGATTCATGATTCATGATTCAATTCATGATTCATGATTCATGATTTAATTCATGATTAATGATTAATGATTCATGATTCATGATTAATGATTCATGATTCGATTCATGATTTATGATTCGATTCATGATTCATGATTCGATTCATGATTCATGATTCATGATTCATGATTTAATTCATAATTCATGATTCATGATTCATGATTCAAGATTCAATTCATGATTCATGATTCAATTCATGATTCATGATTCATGATAATGATTCATGATTCGATTCATGATTCATGATTCGATTCATGATTCATGATTTGATTCATGATTCATGATTCATGATTCATGATTCATGATTTAATTCATAATTCATGATTAATGATTCATGATTTAATTCATAATTCATGATTAATGATTCATGATTTATGATTCAATTCATGATTCATGATTCAATTCATGATTCATGATTCATGATTAATGATTCAATTCATGATTCATGATTCATGATTCAATTCATGATTCATGACTCGATTCATGATTCATGATTCATGATTCAATTCATGATTCATGATTTATGATTCAATTCATGATTCATGATTCATGATTCATGATTCATGATTCAATTCATGATTCATAATTCATGATTCATGATTCATGATTTGAATCATGATTCATGATTCAATTCATGATTCATGATTCATGATTTATGATTCAATTCATGATTCATGATTCAATTAATGATTTATGATTCATGATTTAATTCATGATTAATGATTAATGATTCATGATTCATGATTAATGATTCATGATTCGATTCATGATTCATGATTCGATTCATGATTCATGATTCGATTCATGATTCATGATTCAAGATTCAAGATTCAATTCATGATTCATGATTCAATTCATGATTCATGATTAATGATTCAATTCATGATTCATGATTCATGATTCAATTCATGATTCATGATTCGATTCATGATTCATGATTCATGATTCAATTCATGATTCATGATTTATGATTCAATTCATGATTCATGATTTAATTCATGATTAATGATTAACGATTCATGATTCATGATTCGATTCATGATTCATGATTCATGATTCATGATTCATGATTCATGATTCATGATTCATGATTTAATTCATGATTAATGATTAACGATTCATGATTCATGATTCGATTCATGATTCATGATTCATGATTCATGATTCAATTCATGATTCATGATTCATGATTCGATTCATGATTCATGATTCATGATTCATGATTCAATTCATGATTCATGATTCATGATTTAATTCATGATTAATGATTAATGATTCATGATTCATGATTAATGATTCATGATTCGATTCATGATTCATGATTCGATTCATCATTCATGATTCATGATTCATGATTCAATTCATGATTCATGATTCATGATTTAATTCATGATTAATGATTAATGATTCATGATTCATGATTCATGATTCATGATTCGATTCATGATTTATGATTCGATTCATGATTCATGATTCGATTCATGATTCATGATTCATGATTCATGATTCATGATTCATGATTTAATTCATAATTCATGATTCATGATTCATGATTCAAGATTCAATTCATGATTCATGATTCAATTCATGATTCATGATTCATGATAATGATTCAATTCATGATTCATGATTCATGATTCAATTCATGATTCATGATTCGATTCATGATTCATGATTCATGATTCAATTCATGATTCATGATTTATGATTCAATTCATGATTCATGATTCATGATTCATGATTCATGATTCAATTCATGATTCATGATTCAATTAATGATTCATGATTCATGATTCAATTCATGATTCATGATTCATGATTTGATTCATGATTCATGATTCAATTCATGATTCATGATTCATGATTTATGATTCAATTCATGATTCATGATTCAATTAATGATTCATGATTCATGATTTAATTCATGATTAATGATTCATGATTCATGATTCATGATTTATGATTCATGATTCATGATTCATGATTCGATTCATGATTCATGATTCATGATTACTGATTCATGATTCGATTCATGATTCATGATTTAATTCATGATTCATGATTCATGATTCATGATTCATGATTTAATTCATAATTCATGATTCATGATTCATGATTCAAGATTCAATTCATGATTCATGATTCAATTCATGATTCATGATTCATGATTAATGATTCAATCATGATTCATGATTCATGATTCAATTCATGATTCATGATTCGATTCATGATTCATGATTTAATTCATGATTCATGATTCATGATTCATGATTCATGATTTAATTCATAATTCATGATTCATGATTCATGATTCAAGATTCAATTCATGATTCATGATTCAATTCATGATTCATGATTCATGATTAATGATTCAATTCATGATTCATGATTCATGATTCAATTCATGATTCATGATTCGATTCATGATTCATGATTCATGATTCAATTCATGATTCATGATTTATGATTCAATTCATGATTCATGATTCATGATTCATGATTCATGATTCGATTCATGATTCATAATTTATGATTCAATTCATGATTCATGATTCATGATTCATAATTCATGATTCAATTCATGATTCATAATTCATGATTCATGATTCATGATTTGATTCATGATTCATGATTCAATTCATGATTCATGATTCATGATTCATGATTCATAATTTATGATTCGATTCATGATTCATGATTCAATTAATGATTCATGATTCATGATTCAATTCATGATTCATGATTCATGATTTAATTCATGATTAATGATTAATGATTCATGATTCATGATTAATGATTCATGATTCGATTCATGATTCATGATTCGATTCATGATTCATGATTCATGATTCATGATTCATGATTTAATTCATGATTCATGATTCGATTCTTGATTCATGATTCATGATTCATGATTCAATTCATGATTTATGATTCAATTCATGATTCATGATTCATGATTCAATTCATGATTCATAATTCATGATTCATGATTCAATTCATGATTCATAATTCATGATTCATGATTTGATTCATGATTCATGATTCAATTCATGATTCATGATTCATGATTCATGATTCATGATTTATGATTCGATTCATGATTCATAATTTATGATTCAATTCATGATTCATGATTCATGATTCATAATTCATGATTCAATTCATGATTCATAATTCATGATTCATGATTCATGATTTGATTCATGATTCATGATTCAATTCATGATTCATGATTCATGATTCATGATTCATAATTTATGATTTGATTCATGATTCATGATTCAATTAATGATTCATGATTCATGATTCGATTCATGATTCATGATTCGATTCATGATTCATGATTCATGATTCATGATTTAATTCATGATTCATGATTCAATTCATGATTCATGATTCATGATTCATGATTCAATTCATGATTCATGATTCGATTCATGATTCATGATTCATGATTCAATTCATGATTCATGATTTATGATTCAATTCATGATTCATGATTCATGATTCAATTCATGATTCATAATTCATGATTCATGATTCATGATTCAATTCATGATTCATGATTCATGATTCATGATTTGATTCATGATTCATGATTCAATTCATGATTCATGATTCATGATTTATGATTTAATTTATGATTCATGATTCATGATTCGATTCATGATTCATGATTCATGATTCAATTCATGATTCATGATTCATGATTCAATTAATGATTTATGATTCATGATTCAATTCATGATTCATGATTCATGATTTAATTCATGATTAATGATTCATGATTCATGATTCATGATTTATGATTCATGATTCATGATTCGATTCATGATTCATGATTACTGATTCATGATTCGATTTATGATTCATGATTCATGATTTAATTCATGATTAATGATTCATGATTCATGATTTAATTTATGATTTATGATTCATGATTCAATTCATGATTCATGATTCATGATTTAATTCATGATTAATGATTCATGATTCATGATTCATGATTATGATTCATGATTCATGATTCGATTCATGATTCATGATTACTGATTCATGATTCGATTCATGATTCATGATTCATGATTCATGATTCATGATTTAATTCATGATTCATGATTCAATTCATGATTCATGATTCATGATTCATGATTTAATTCATGATTCATGATTCGATTCTTGATTCATGATTCATGATTCATGATTCAATTCATGATTTATGATTCAATTCATGATTAATGATTCATGATTCGATTCATGATTCATGATTAAATTCATGATTCATGATTCAAGATTCATGATTCAATTCATGATTCATGATTCGATTTATGATTCATGATTCATGATTCAATTCATGATTCATGAATCATGATTCAATTCATGATGCATAATTCATGATTCATGATTCAATTCATGATTCATGATTCATGATTCATGATTCATGATTCATGATTCAATTCATGATTCATAATTCATGATTCATGATTCAATTCATGATTCATAATTCATGATTCATGATTCATGATTTGATTCATGATTCATGATTCAATTCATGATTCATGATTCATGATTCATGATTTATGATTCGATTCATGATTCATGATTCAATTAATGATTCATGATTCAATTCATGATTCATGATTCATGATTTAATTCATGATTAATGATTAATGATTCATGATTCGATTCATGATTCATGATTCAATTCATGATTCATGATTCATGAATCATGATTTATGATTCGATTCATGATTCATGATTTATGATTCAATTCATGATTCATGATTCATGATTCATGATTCAATTCATGATTCATGATTCAAGATTCATGATTCAATTCATGATTCATGATTCATGAATCATGATTTATGATTCAATTCATGATTCATGATTCATGATTCAATTCATGATTCATGATTAAATTCATGATTCATGATTCAAGATTCATGATTCAATTCATGATTAATGATTCGATTTATGATTCATGATTCATGATTCAATTCATGATTCATGAATCATGATTCAATTCATGATGCATAATTCATGATTCATGATTCAATTCATGATTCATGATTCATGATTCATGATTCATAATTTATGATTCAATTCATGATTCATGATTCATGATTCATGATTTATGATTCAATTCATGATTCATGATTCATGATTCATGATTCAATTCATGATTCATAATTCATGATTCATGATTCAATTCATGATTCATAATTCATGATTCATGATTTGATTCATGATTCAATTCATGATTCATGATTCATGATTCAATTCATGATTCATGATTCATGATTTAATTCATGATTAATGATTAATGATTCATGATTCATGATTCGATTCATGATTCATGATTCAATTCATGATTCATGATTCATGATTCATGATTCATGATTTATGATTCGATTCATGATTCATGATTTAATTCATGATTAATGATTAACGATTCATGATTCATGATTCGATTCATGATTCATGATTTAATTCATGATTAATGATTAACGATTCATGATTCATGATTCGATTCATGATTCATGATTCATGATTCATGATTCATGATTCAATTCATGATTCATGATTCATGATTTAATTCATGATTAATGATTAATGATTCATGATTCATGATTAATGATTCATGATTCGATTCATGATTCATGATTCGATTCATGATTCATGATTCATGATTCATGATTCAATTCATGATTCATGATTCATGATTTAATTCATGATTAATGATTCATGATTCATGATTCATGATTAATGATTCATGATTCGATTCATGATTCATGATTCGATTCATGATTCATGATTTGATTCATGATTCATGATTCATGATTCATGATTCATGATTTAATTCATAATTCATGATTAATGATTCATGATTTAATTCATAATTCATGATTAATGATTCATGATTCATGATTCAATTCATGATTCATGATTCAATTCATGATTCATGATTCATGATTAATGATTCAATTCATGATTCATGATTCATGATTCAATTCATGATTCATGACTCGATTCATGATTCATGATTCATGATTCAATTCATGATTCATGATTTATGATTCAATTCATGATTCATGATTCATGATTCATGATTCATGATTCAATTCATGATTCATAATTCATGATTCATGATTCATGATTTGAATCATGATTCATGATTCAATTCATGATTCATGATTCATGATTTATGATTCAATTCATGATTCATGATTCAATTAATGATTTATGATTCATGATTTAATTCATGATTAATGATTAATGATTCATGATTCATGATTAATGATTCATGATTCGATTCATGATTCATGATTCGATTCATGATTCATGATTCGATTCATGATTCATGATTCATGATTCATGATTCATGATTTAATTCATAATTCATGATTCATGATTCATGATTCAAGATTCAATTCATGATTCATGATTCAATTCATGATTCATGATTCATGATTAATGATTCAATTCATGATTCATGATTCATGATTCAATTCATGATTCATGATTCGATTCATGATTCATGATTCAATTCATGATTCATGATTTATGATTCAATTCATGATTCATGATTCATGATTTAATTCATGATTAATGATTAACGATTCATGATTCATGATTCGATTCATGATTCATGATTCATGATTCATGATTCAATTCATGATTCATGATTCATAATTCGATTCATGATTCATGATTCATGATTCATGATTCAATTCATGATTCATGATTCATGATTTAATTCATGATTAATGATTAATGATTCATGATTCATGATTAATGATTCATGATTCGATTCATGATTCATGATTCGATTCATGATTCATGATTCATGATTCATGATTCAATTCATGATTCATGATTCATGATTTAATTCATGATTAATGATTAATGATTCATGATTCATGATTAATGATTCATGATTCGATTCATGATTTATGATTCGATTCATGATTCATGATTCGATTCATGATTCATGATTCATGATTCATGATTTAATTCATAATTCATGATTCATGATTCATGATTCAAGATTCAATTCATGATTCATGATTCAATTCATGATTCATGATTCATGATAATGATTCATGATTCGATTCATGATTCATGATTCGATTCATGATTCATGATTTGATTCATGATTCATGATTCATGATTCATGATTCATGATTTAATTCATAATTCATGATTAATGATTCATGATTTAATTCATAATTCATGATTAATGATTCATGATTTATGATTCAATTCATGATTCATGATTCAATTCATGATTCATGATTCATGATTAATGATTCAATTCATGATTCATGATTCATGATTCAATTCATGATTCATGACTCGATTCATGATTCATGATTCATGATTCAATTCATGATTCATGATTTATGATTCAATTCATGATTCATGATTCATGATTCATGATTCATGATTCAATTCATGATTCATAATTCATGATTCATGATTCATGATTTGAATCATGATTCATGATTCAATTCATGATTCATGATTCATGATTTATGATTCAATTCATGATTCATGATTCAATTAATGATTTATGATTCATGATTTAATTCATGATTAATGATTAATGATTCATGATTCATGATTAATGATTCATGATTCGATTCATGATTCATGATTCGATTCATGATTCATGATTCGATTCATGATTCATGATTCAAGATTCAAGATTCAATTCATGATTCATGATTCAATTCATGATTCATGATTAATGATTCAATTCATGATTCATGATTCATGATTCAATTCATGATTCATGATTCGATTCATGATTCATGATTCATGATTCAATTCATGATTCATGATTTATGATTCAATTCATGATTCATGATTTAATTCATGATTAATGATTAACGATTCATGATTCATGATTCGATTCATGATTCATGATTCATGATTCAGGATTCATGATTCATGATTCATGATTCGATTCATGATTCATGATTCATGATTCATGATTCATGATTCGATTCATGATTCATGATTCATGATTCATGATTCAATTCATGATTCATGATTCATGATTCGATTCATGATTCATGATTCATGATTCATGATTCAATTCATGATTCATGATTCATGATTTAATTCATGATTAATGATTAATGATTCATGATTCATGATTAATGATTCATGATTCGATTCATGATTCATGATTCGATTCATCATTCATGATTCATGATTCATGATTCAATTCATGATTCATGATTCATGATTTAATTCATGATTAATGATTAATGATTCATGATTCATGATTCATGATTCATGATTCGATTCATGATTTATGATTCGATTCATGATTCATGATTCGATTCATGATTCATGATTCATGATTCATGATTCATGATTCATGATTTAATTCATAATTCATGATTCATGATTCATGATTCAAGATTCAATTCATGATTCATGATTCAATTCATGATTCATGATTCATGATAATGATTCAATTCATGATTCATGATTCATGATTCAATTCATGATTCATGATTCGATTCATGATTCATGATTCATGATTCAATTCATGATTCATGATTTATGATTCAATTCATGATTCATGATTCATGATTCATGATTCATGATTCAATTCATGATTCATGATTCAATTAATGATTCATGATTCATGATTCAATTCATGATTCATGATTCATGATTTGATTCATGATTCATGATTCAATTCATGATTCATGATTCATGATTTATGATTCAATTCATGATTCATGATTCAATTAATGATTCATGATTCATGATTTAATTCATGATTAATGATTCATGATTCATGATTCATGATTTATGATTCATGATTCATGATTCATGATTCGATTCATGATTCATGATTCATGATTACTGATTCATGATTCGATTCATGATTCATGATTTAATTCATGATTCATGATTCATGATTCATGATTCATGATTTAATTCATAATTCATGATTCATGATTCATGATTCAAGATTCAATTCATGATTCATGATTCAATTCATGATTCATGATTCATGATTAATGATTCAATTCATGATTCATGATTCATGATTCAATTCATGATTCATGATTCGATTCATGATTCATGATTTAATTCATGATTCATGATTCATGATTCATGATTCATGATTTAATTCATAATTCATGATTCATGATTCATGATTCAAGATTCAATTCATGATTCATGATTCAATTCATGATTCATGATTCATGATTAATGATTCAATTCATGATTCATGATTCATGATTCAATTCATGATTCATGATTCGATTCATGATTCATGATTCATGATTCAATTCATGATTCATGATTTATGATTCAATTCATGATTCATGATTCATGATTCATGATTCGATTCATGATTCATAATTTATGATTCAATTCATGATTCATGATTCATGATTCATAATTCATGATTCAATTCATGATTCATAATTCATGATTCATGATTCATGATTTGATTCATGATTCATGATTCAATTCATGATTCATGATTCATGATTCATGTTTCATAATTTATGATTCGATTCATGATTCATGATTCAATTAATGATTCATGATTCATGATTCAATTCATGATTCATGATTCATGATTTAATTCATGATTAATGATTAATGATTCATGATTCATGATTAATGATTCATGATTCGATTCATGATTCATGATTCGATTCATGATTCATGATTCATGATTCATGATTCATGATTTAATTCATGATTCATGATTCGATTCTTGATTCATGATTCATGATTCATGATTCAATTCATGATTTATGATTCAATTCATGATTCATGATTCATGATTCAATTCATGATTCATAATTCATGATTCATGATTCAATTCATGATTCATAATTCATGATTCATGATTTGATTCATGATTCATGATTCAATTCATGATTCATGATTCATGATTCATGATTCATGATTTATGATTCGATTCATGATTCATAATTTATGATTCAATTCATGATTCATGATTCATGATTCATAATTCATGATTCAATTCATGATTCATAATTCATGATTCATGATTCATGATTTGATTCATGATTCATGATTCAATTCATGATTCATGATTCATGATTCATGATTCATAATTTATGATTTGATTCATGATTCATGATTCAATTAATGATTCATGATTCATGATTCGATTCATGATTCATGATTCGATTCATGATTCATGATTCATGATTCATGATTTAATTCATGATTCATGATTCAATTCATGATTCATGATTCATGATTCATGATTCAATTCATGATTCATGATTCGATTCATGATTCATGATTCAATTCATGATTCATGATTTATGATTCAATTCATGATTCATGATTCATGATTCAATTCATGATTCATAATTCATGATTCATGATTCATGATTCAATTCATGATTCATGATTCATGATTCATGATTTGATTCATGATTCATGATTCAATTCATGATTCATGATTCATGATTTATGATTTAATTTATGATTCATGATTCATGATTCGATTCATGATTCATGATTCATGATTCAATTCATGATTCATGATTCATGATTCAATTAATGATTTATGATTCATGATTCAATTCATGATTCATGATTCATGATTTAATTCATGATTAATGATTCATGATTCATGATTCATGATTTATGATTCATGATTCATGATTCGATTCATGATTCATGATTACTGATTCATGATTCGATTTATGATTCATGATTCATGATTTAATTCATGATTAATGATTCATGATTCATGATTTAATTTATGATTTATGATTCATGATTCAATTCATGATTCATGATTCATGATTTAATTCATGATTAATGATTCATGATTCATGATTCATGATTTATGATTCATGATTCATGATTCGATTCATGATTCATGATTACTGATTCATGATTCGATTCATGATTCATGATTCATGATTCATGATTCATGATTTAATTCATGATTCATGATTCAATTCATGATTCATGATTCATGATTCATGATTTAATTCATGATTCATGATTCGATTCTTGATTCATGATTCATGATTCATGATTCAATTCATGATTTATGATTCAATTCATGATTCATGATTCATGATTCAATTCATGATTCATAATTCATGATTCATGATTCAATTCATGATTCATAATTCATGATTCATGATTTGATTCATGATTCATGATTCAATTCATGATTCATGATTCATGATTCATGATTCATGATTTATGATTCTATTCATGATTCATAATTTATGATTCAATTCATGATTCATGATTCATGATTCATAATTCATGATTCAATTCATGATTCATAATTCATGATTCATGATTCATGATTTGATTCATGATTCATGATTCAATTCATGATTCATGATTCATGATTCATGATTCATAATTTATGATTTGATTCATGATTCATGATTCAATTAATGATTCATGATTCGATTCATGATTCATGATTCGATTCATGATTCATGATTCATGATTCATGATTTAATTCATGATTCATGATTCAATTCATGATTCATGATTCATGATTCATGATTCAATTCATGATTCATGATTCGATTCATGATTCATGATTCATGATTCAATTCATGATTCATGATTTATGATTCAATTCATGATTCATGATTCATGATTTATGATTTAATTTATGATTCATGATTCATGATTCGATTCATGATTCATGATTCATGATTCAATTCATGATTCATGATTCATGATTCAATTAATGATTTATGATTCATGATTCAATTCATGATTCATGATTCATGATTTAATTCATGATTAATGATTCATGATTCATGATTCATGATTTATGATTCATGATTCATGATTCGATTCATGATTCATGATTACTGATTCATGATTCGATTTATGATTCATGATTCATGATTTAATTCATGATTAATGATTCATGATTCATGATTTAATTTATGATTCATGATTCATGATTCGATTCATGATTCATGATTCATGATTCAATTCATGATTCATGATTCATGATTCATGATTCAATTCATGATTCATGATTCATGAATCATGATTTATGATTCGATTCATGATTCATGATTTATGATTCAATTCATGATTCATGATTCATGATTCATGATTCAATTCATGATTCATGATTCAAGATTCATGATTCAATTCATGATTCATGAATCATGATTTATGATTCAATTCATGATTCATGATTCATGATTCATGATTCAATTCATGATTCATGATTAAATTCATGATTCATGATTCAAGATTCATGATTCAATTCATGATTCATGATTCGATTTATGATTCATGATTCATGATTAAATTCATGATTCATGATTCATGATTCAATTCATGATTCATGAATCATGATTCAATTCATGATGCATAATTCATGATTCATGATTCAATTCATGATTCATGATTCATGATTCATGATTCATAATTTATGATTCAATTCATGATTCATGATTCATGATTCATGATTTATGATTCAATTCATGATTCATGATTCATGATTCATGATTCAATTCATGATTCATAATTCATGATTCATGATTCAATTCATGATTCATAATTCATGATTCATGATTCATGATTTGATTCATGATTCATGATTCAATTCATGATTCATGATTCATGATTCATGATTTATGATTCGATTCATGATTCATGATTCAATTAATGATTCATGATTCATGATTCAATTCATGATTCATGATTTAATTCATGATTAATGATTAATGATTCATGATTCATGATTCGATTCATGATTCATGATTCAATTCATGATTCATGATTCATGATTCATGATTCATGATTTATGATTCGATTCATGATTCATGATTCAATTAATGATTCATGATTCATGATTTAATTCATGATTAATGATTAATGATTCATGATTCATGATTCATGATTCATGATTAATGATTCATGATTCGATTAATGATTCATGATTCATGATTTAATTCATGATTAATGATTCATGATTCGATTCATGATTCATGATTCATGATTAATGATTTGATTCATGATTCATGATTTAATTCATGATTCATGATTCATGATTCGATTCATGATTCATGATTACTGATTTGATTCATGATTCATGATTTATGATTAGATTCATGATTCATGATTTATGATTCAATTCATGATTCATGATTCATGATTCATGATTCAATTCATGATTCATGATTCAATTCATGATTCATGATTCAATTCATGATTCATGATTCAAGATTCATGATTCATTATTCAATTCATAATTCATGATTTGATTTATGATTCATGATTCATGATTCAATTCATGATTCATGATTCATGATTCAATTCATGATTCATGATTCATGATTCAATTCATGATTCAATTCATGATTCTTGATTCGATTCATGATTCTTGATTCATGATTCATGATTTGATTAATGATTCATGATTCAAGATTCAATTCATGATTCATGATTCGATTTATGATTCATGATTCATTATTCATGATTCAATTCATGATTCATGATTCAATTCATGATTCATGATTCAATTCATAATTCATGAGTCGATTCATGATTTATGATTCATGATTCAATTCATGATTCATGATTTAATTCATGATTCATGATTCAATTCATGATTCACGATTCATGATTCAATTCATGATTCAATTCATGATTCATTATTCATAATTCAATTCATGATTCATGATTTGATTCATGATTCATGATTCAATTTATGATTCATGATTCATGATTCAATTCATGATTCATGATTCAATTCATGATTCATGATTCATTATTCATGATTCATGATTCAATTCATGATTCATAATTCATGATTCATGATTCAATTCATGATTCATAATTCATGATTCATGATTCAATTCATGATTCATGATTCAATATATGATTCATGATTCATGATTCAATTAATGATTCATGATTTAAATAATGATTCATGACACAATTCATGATTCGATTCATGATTCAATTCATGATTCATGATTCGATTTATGAATCATGATTCATGATTCATGATTCAATTCATGATTCATGATTCAATTCATGATTCAATTCCTGATTCAATTCATGATTCATGATTCAATTCATGATTCATGATTCATTATTCAATTCATTATTCATGATTCTATTCATGATTCATGATTCATGATTCAAGATTCAATTCATGATTTAAGATTCAATTCATGATTCATGATTCATGATTCATGATTCATGATTCAATTCATGATTTATGATTCATGATTCAATTCATGATTCATGATTCAATTCATGATTCATGATTCATTATTCATGATTCATGATTCAATTCATGATTCATAATTCATGATTCATGATTCAATTCATGATTCATAATTCATGATTCATGATTCAATGTATGATTCATGATTCATGATTCAATTAATGATTCATGATTCAATTCATGATTCATGATTCATGATTCAATTCATGATTCATGATTCAATTCCTGATTCAATTCCTGATTCAATTCATGATTCAATTCATGATTCATGATTCATGATTCAAATCATTATTCATGATTCTATTCATGATTCATGATTCATGATTCAAGATTCAATTCATGATTTATGATTCAATTCATGATTCATGATTCATGATTCATGATTCATGATTAATGATTCAATTCATGATTCATGATTCATCATTCAATTCATGATTCATGATTCGATTCATGATTCATGATTCAATTCATGATTCATGATTTATGATTCAATTCATGATTCATTTTTCATGATTCATGATTTATGATTTAATTCATGATTCATGATTCATGATTCATGATTCAATTCATGATTCATAATTCATGATTCATGATTCATGATTTGATTAATGATTCATGATTCAATTCATGATTCATGATTCATGATTCGATTAATGATTCATGATTTAATTCATGATTCATGATTCATGATTCATGATTTATGATTCAATTCATGATTCATGATTCAATCAATGATTCATGATTCATGATTCAATTCATGATTCATGATTCGATTCATGATTCATGATTCATGATTAATGATTCATGATTAGATTCATGATTCATGATTTAATTTATGATTCATGATTCATGATTTGATTCATGATTCATGATTCATGATTAATGATTTGATTCATGATTCATGATTCATGATTCAATTCATGATTCATGAATCTTGATTTATGATTCGATTCATGATTCATGATTTATGATTCAATTCATGATTCATGATTCATGATTCAATACATGATTCATGATTCAATTCATGATTCATGATTCAAGATTCATGATTCATGATTCAATTCATGATTCGATTTATGAATCATGATTCATGATTCAATTCATGATTCATGATTCATGAATCATGATTCAATTCATGATGCATAATTCATGATTCATGATTCAATTCATGATTCATGATTCATGATTCATGATTCGATTCATGATTCATGATTTATGATTCAATTCATGATTCATGATTCATGATTCATGATTCATGATTCAATTTATGATTCATAATTCATGATTCATGATTCAATTCATGATTCATAATTCATGATTCATGATTCATGATTTGATTCATGATTCAGGATTCAATTCATGATTCATGATTCATGATTCGATTCATGATTCATGATTAATGATTCATGATTCAATTCATGATTCATGATTCATGATTCATGATTCGATTCATGATTCATGATTTATGATTCAATTCATGATTCATGATTCATGATTCATGATTCATGATTCAATTTATGATTCATAATTCATGATTCATGATTCAATTCATGATTCATAATTCATGATTCATGATTCATGATTTGATTCATGATTCAGGATTCAATTCATGATTCATGATTCATGATTCGATTCATGATTCATGATTAATGATTCATGATTCGATTCATGATTCATGATTCATGATTAATGATTTGATTCATGATTCATGATTCAATTCATGATTAATGATTTGATTCATGATTCATGATTCAATTCATGATTCATGATTCGATTCATGATTCATGATTAATGATTTGATTCATGATTCATGATTCATGATTCAATTCATGATTCATGATTCATGATTTATGATTCGATTCATGATTCATGATTTATGATTCAATTCATGATTCATGATTCATGATTCATGATTCAATTCATTATTCATGATTCTATTCATGATTTATGATTCAATTCATGATTCATGATTCATGATTCGATTCATGATTCATGATTCATGATTCGATTCATGATTCATGATTCATGATTTGATTCATGATTCTTGATTCATGATTCGATTCATGATTCATGATTCATGATTCGATTCATGATTCATGATTCATGATTCAATTCATGATTCATAATTCATGATTCATGATTCATGATTTGATTCATGATTCATGATTCAATTCATGATTCATGATTCATGATTCATGATTTATGATTTGATTCATGATTCATGATTCAATTAATGATTCATGATTCATGATTCAATTCATGATTCATGATTCATGATTTAATTCATGATTAATGATTCATGATTCATGATTCATGATTCAATTCATGATTCATGATTCATAATTCGAATCCTGATTCAATTCATGATTCATGATTCGATTTATGATTCATGATTCATGATTCAATTCATGATTCATGATTCATGATTCGATTCATGATTCATGATTCAATTCATGATTCATGATTCATGATTAATGATTTGATTCATGATTCATGATTCAATTCATGATTCATGATTCATGATTCATGATTCATGATTAATGATTTGATTCATGATTCATGATTCAATTCATGATTAATGATTTGATTCATGATTCATGATTCAATTCATGATTCATGATTCGATTCATGATTCATGATTAATGATTTGATTCATGATTCATGATTCATGATTCAATTCATGATTCATGATTCATGATTTATGATTCGATTCATGATTCATGATTTATGATTCAATTCATGATTCATGATTCATGATTCATGATTCAATTCATTATTCATGATTCTATTCATGATTTATGATTCAATTCATGATTCATGATTCATGATTCGATTCATGATTCATGATTCATGATTCGATTCATGATTCATGATTCATGATTTGATTCATGATTCTTGATTCATGATTCGATTCATGATTCATGATTCATGATTCGATTCATGATTCATGATTCATGATTCAATTCATGATTCATAATTCATGATTCATGATTCATGATTTGATTCATGATTCATGATTCAATTCATGATTCATGATTCATGATTCATGATTTATGATTTGATTCATGATTCATGATTCAATTAATGATTCATGATTCATGATTCAATTCATGATTCATGATTCATGATTTAATTCATGATTAATGATTCATGATTCATGATTCATGATTCAATTCATGATTCATGATTCATAATTCGAATCCTGATTCAATTCATGATTCATGATTCGATTTATGATTCATGATTCATGATTCAATTCATGATTCATGATTCATGATTCGATTCATGATTCATGATTCAATTCATGATTCATGATTCATGATTAATGATTTGATTCATGATTCATGATTCAATTCATGATTCATGATTCATGATTCATGATTCATGATTCAATTCATGATTCATGATTAATGATTTGATTCATGATTTATGATTCAATTCATAATTCATGATTCATGATTCGATTCATGATTCATGATTCATGACTCAAATCATGATTCATGATTCATGATTCATGATTCATGATTCGATTCATGATTCATGATTTATGATTCAATTCATGATTCATGATTCATGATTCATGATTCAATTCATGATTCATGATTCATGATTCATGATTCATGATTCAATTCATGATTCATGATTCAATGTATGATTCATGATTAATGATTCAATTCATTATTCATGATTCTATTCATGATTTATGATTCAATACATGATTCAATTCATGATTCATGATTCGATTCATGATTCATGATTCAATTCATGATTCATGATTCATGATTCAATTCATGATTCATGATTCATGATTCATGATTCGAGATTCAATTCATGATTCATGATTCAATTCATGATTCATGATTCATGATTCATGATTAATTACTCAATTCATGATTCATGATTCATGATTCAATTCATGATTCATGATTCATGATTCGAGATTCAATTCATGTTTCATGATTCGATTCATGATTCGTGATTCATGATTCAATTCATGATTAATGATTCAATTCATGATTCATGATTCATGATTCAATTCATGATTCATGATTCGATTCATGATTCATGATTCATGATTCAATTCATGATTCATGATTTATGATTCAATTCATGATTCATGATTCATGATTCATGATTCATGATTCATAATTCATGATTCAATATTCATGTTTTATTTTAGGATTAATGATTCATGATTCATGATTCATGATTCATGATTCATGATTTGATTCATGATTCATGATTACTGATTCATGATTCGATTCATGATTCATGATTTAATTTATGATTCATGATTCATGATTCATGATTCAATTCATGATTCATGAATCTTGATTATGATTCGATTCATGATTCATGATTTATGATTCAATTCATGATTCATGATTCATGATTCATGATTCAATACATGATTCATGATTCAATTCATGATTCATGATTCAAGATTCAAGATTCATGATTCAATTCATGATTCGATTTATGAATCATGATTCATGATTCAATTCATGATTCATGATTCAATTCATGACTCATGATTCATGATTCATGAATCATGATTCAATTCATGTTGCATAATTCATGATTCATGATTCAATTCATGATTCATGATTCATGATTCATGATTCATGATTCGATTCATGATTCATGATTTATGATTCAATTCATGATTCATGATTCATGATTCATGATTCATGATTCAATTTATGATTCATAATTCATGATTCATGATTCAATTCATGATTCATAATTCATGATTCATGATTCATGATTTGATTCATGATTCAGGATTCAATTCATGATTCATGATTCATGATTCGATTCATGATTCATGATTAATGATTCATGATTCGATTCATGATTCATGATTCATGATTTAATTCATGATTCATGATTCATGATTCGATTCATGATTCATGATTCATGATTAATGATTTGATTCATGATTCATGATTCAATTCATGATTCATGATTCGATTCATGATTCATGATTAATGATTTGATTCATGATTCATGATTCATGATTCAATTCATGATTCATGATTTATGATTTATGATTCGATTCATGATTCATGATTTATGATTCAATTCATGATTCATGATTCATGATTCATGATTCAATTCATTATTCATGATTCTATTCATGATTTATGATTCAATTCATGATTCATGATTCATGATTCGATTCATGATTCATGATTCATGATTCAATTCATGATTCATGATTGATGATTTGATTCATGATTCTTGATTCATGATTCGATTCATGATTCATGATTCATGATTCAATTCATGATTCATGATTCATGATTCAATTCATGATTCATGATTCATGATTCATGATTCAAGATTCAATTCATGATTCATGATTCAATTCATTATTCATGATTCATGATTCAATTCATGATTCATTATTCGATTCATGATTCATGATTCATGATTCAATTCATTATTCATGATTTATGATTCAATTCATGATTCATGATTCATGATTCAATTCATGATTCATAATTCATGATTCATGATTCATGATTTGATTCATGATTCATGATTCAATTCATGATTCATGATTCATGATTCATGATTTATGATTTGATTCATGATTTATGATTCAATTAATGATTCATGATTCATGATTCAATTCATGATTCATGATTCATGATTTAATTCATGATTAATGATTCATGATTCATGATTCATGATTCAATTCATGATTCATGATTCATGATTCATGATTCAATTAATGGTTCATGATTCATAATTCGAATCCTGATTCAATTCATGATTCATGATTCGATTTATGATTCATGATTCATGATTCAATTCATGATTCATGATTCATGATTCGATTCATGATTCATGATTCAATTCATGATTCATGATTCATGATTAATGAATTGATTCATGATTCATGATTCAATTCATGATTCATGATTCATGATTCATGATTCATGATTCATGATTCATGATTCATGATTCAATTCATGATTCATGATTCATGATTAATGATTTGATTCATGATTCATGATTTAATTCATGATTCATGATTCATGATTCATGATTCATGATTTATGATTCAATTCATAATTCATGATTCATGATTCGATTCATGATTCATGATTCATGACTCAAATCATGATTCATGATTCATGATTCATGATTCGATTCATGATTCATGATTTATGATTCAATTCATGATTCATGATTCATGATTCATGATTCAATTCATGATTCATGATTCTATTCATGATTTATGATTCAATACATGATTCAATTCATGATTCATGATTCGATTCATGATTCATGATTCAATTCATGATTCATGATTCATGATTCAATTCATGATTCATGATTCATGATTCGAGATTCAATTCATGATTCATAATTCAATTCATGATTCATGATTCATGATTAATGACTCAATTGATGATTCATGATTCATGATTCAATTCATGATTCATGATTCATGATTCATGATTCGAGATTCAATTCATGTTTCATGATTCGATTCATGATTCGTGATTCATGATTCAATTCATGATTCATGATTAATGATTCAATTCATGATTCATGATTCATGATTCAATTCATGATTCATGATTCGATTCATGATTCATGATTCATGATTCGATTCATGATTCGTGATTCATGATTCAATTCATGATTCATGATTAATGATTCAATTCATGATTCATAATTCATGATTCAATATTCATAATTTATTTCATGATTAATGATTCATGATTCATGATTCATGATTCATGATTCATGATTCGATTCATGATTACTGATTCATGATTCGATTCATGATTCATGATTTAATTTATGATTCATGATTCATGATTCGATTCATGATTCATGATTCGATTCATGATTCATGATTCGATTCATGATTCATGATTCATGATTCATGATTCAATTCATGATTCATGATTCATGAATCATGATTTATGATTCGATTCATGATTCATGATTTATGATTCAATTCATGATTCATGATTCAATTCATAATTCATGATTCAATTCATGATTCATGAATCATGATTCAATTCATGATGCATAATTCATGATTCATGATTCAATTCATGATTCATGATTCATGATTCATAATTTATGATTCAATTCATGATTCATGATTCATGATTCATGATTCAATTCATGATTCATAATTCATGATTCATGATTCAATTCATGATTTATAATTCATGATTCATGATTCATGATTTGATTCATGATTCATGATTCAATTCATGATTCATGATTCATGATTTGATTCATGATTCTTGATTCATGATTCGATTCATGATTCATGATTAATGATTCAAATCATGATTCATGATTCAATTCATGATTCATGATTCATGATTCATGATTCAAGATTCAATTCATGATTCATGATTCAATTCATGATTCATGATTAATGATTCAATTCATGATTCATTATTCATGATTCAATTCATGATTCATGATTCGATTCATGATTCATGATTCATGATTCAATTCATGATTCATGATTTATGATTCAATTCATGATTCATGATTCATGATTCAATTCATGATTCATAATTCATGATTCATGATTCATGATTTGATTCATGATTCATGATTCAATTCATGATTCATGATTCATGATTCATGATTTATGATTCGATTCATAATTCATGATTCAATTAATGATTCATGATTCATGATTCAATTCATGATTCATGATTCATGATTAATGATTCATGATTAGATTCATGATTCATGATTCATGATTTAATTCATGATTCATGATTCATGATTCAATTCATGATTCAAGATTCATGATTCAAATCCTGATTCAATTCATGATTCATGATTCAATTTATGATTCATGATTCATGATTCAATTCGTGATTCATGATTAATGATTCATGATTCATGATACGATTCATGATTCATGATTCATGATTAATGATTCATGATTCGATTCATGATTCATGATTCATGATTCATGATTTAATTCATGATTCATGATTCATGATTCAATTCATGATTCATGATTCATGATTCAATTCATGATTCATGATTCATGATTCATGATTTGATTCATGATTCATGATTCAATTCATAATTCATGATTCATGATTCATGATTTATGATTCAATTCATAATTCATGATTCATGATTCGATTCATGATTCATGATTCATGACTCAAATCATGATTCATGATTCATGATTCATGATTCGATTCATGATTCATGATTTATGATTCAATTCATGATTCATGATTCATGATTCAATTCATGATTCATGATTCATGATTCATGATTCAATTCATGATTCATGATTCAATGTATGATTCATGATTCATGATTCAATTCATGATTCATGATTCAATTCATGATTCATGATTCATGATTCAATTCATTATTCATGATTCTATTCATGATTTATGATTCAATTTATGATTCAATTCATGATTCATGATTCAATTCATGATTCATGATTCAAGATTCAATTCATGATTCATGATTCAATTCATGATTCATGATTCATGATTCATGATTCATGATTAATGACTCAATTCATGATTCATGATTCATGATTCAATTCATGTTTCATGATTCGATTCATAAATCATGATTCATGATTCAATTCATGATTCATGATTCATGATTCAATTCATGATTCATGATTCAATTCATGATTCATGATTCAAGATTCATGATTCAATTCATGATGCATAATTCATGATTCATGATTCAATTCATGATTCATGATTCATGATTCATGATTCATGATTCGATTCATGATTCATGATTTATGATTCAATTCATGATTCATGATTCATGATTCATTGTTCATGATTCAATTCATGATTCATAATTCATGATTCATGATTCAATTCATGATTCATAATTCATGATTCAATTCATGATTCATGATTAATTATTTGATTCATGATTCATGATTCGATTCATGATTAATGATTTGATTCATGATTCATGATTCATGATTCAATTCATGATTCATGATTCATGATTTATGATATGATTCATGATTCATGATTTATGATTCAATTCATGATTCATGATTCAATTCATTATTCATGATTCTATTCATGATTTATGATTCAATTCATGATTTATGATTCAATTCATGATTCATGATTCGATTCATGATTCATGATTCAATTCATGATTCATGATTCATGATTCATGATTTGATTCATGATTCTTGATTCATGATTCGATTCATGATTCATGATTCATGATTCAATTCATGATTCATGATTCATGATTTATGATTCAATTCATGATTCATGATTCAATTAATGATTCATGATTCATGATTTAATTCATGATTAATGATTAATGATTCATGATTCATGATTAATGATTCATGATTCGATTCATGATTCATGATTAAATTCATGATTCATGATTCAAGATTCATGATTCAATTCATGATTCATGATTCGATTTATGATTCATGATTCATGATTCAATTCATGATTCATGAATCATGATTCAATTCATGATGCATAATTCATGATTCATGATTCAATTCATGATTCATGATTCATGATTCATGATTCATAATTTATGATTCAATTCATGATTCATGATTCATGATTCATGATTTATGATTCAATTCATGATTCATGATTCATGATTCATGATTCAATTCATGATTCATAATTCATGATTCATGATTCAATTCATGATTCATAATTCATGATTCATGATTCATGATTTGATTCATGATTCATGATTCAATTCATGATTCATGATTCATGATTCATGATTCATGATTTATGATTCGATTCATGATTCATGATTCAATTAATGATTCATGATTCATGATTCAATTCATGATTCATGATTCATGATTTAATTCATGATTAATGATTAATGATTCATGATTCATGATTCGATTCATGATTCATGATTCAATTCATGATTCATGATTCATGATTCATGATTTATGATTCGAATCATGATTCATGATTTATGATTCAATTCATGATTCATGATTCATGATTCATGATTCAATTCATGATTCATGATTCAAGATTCATGATTCAATTCATGATTCATGATTCATGAATCATGATTTATGATTCAATTCATGATTCATGATTTATGATTCATGATTCAATTCATGATTCATGATTAAATTCATGATTCATGATTCAAGATTCATGATTCAATTCATGATTCATGATTCGATTTATGATTCATGATTCATGATTCAATTCATGATTCATGAATCATGATTCAATTCATGATGCATAATTCATGATTCATGATTCAATTCATGATTCATGATTCATAATTTATGATTCAATTCATGATTCATGATTCATGATTCATGATTTATGATTCAATTCATGATTCATGATTCATGATTCATGATTCATGATTCAATTCATGATTCATAATTCATGATTCATGATTCAATTCATAATTCATAATTCATGATTCATGATTCATGATTTGATTCATGATTCAATTCATAATTCATGATTCAATTCATGATTCATGATTCATGATTCAATTCATGATTCATGATTTATGATTTAATTCATGATTAATGATTCATGATTCATGATTCATGATTCGATTCATGATTCATGATTCAATTCATGATTCATGATTCATGATTCATGATTCATGATTTATGATTCGATTCATGATTCATGATTCAATTAATGATTCATGATTCATGATTCAATTCATGATTCATGATTCATGATTTAATTCATGATTAATGATTAACGATTCATGATTCATGATTTGATTCATGATTCATGATTCATGATTCAATTCATGATTCGTGATTCATGATTTAATTCATGATTAATGATTAATGATTCATGATTCATGATTAATGATTCATGATTCGATTCATGATTCATGATTCGATTCATGATTCATGATTCATGATTCATGATTCAATTCATGATTCATGATTCATGATTTAATTCATGATTAATGATTAATGATTAATGATTCATGATTAATGATTCATGATTCGATTCATGATTCATGATTCGATTCATGATTCATGATTTGATTCATGATTCATGATTCATGATTCATGATTTATGATTTAATTCATAATTCATGATTAATGATTCATGATTCATGATTCAATTCATGATTCATGATTCAATTCATGATTCATGATTCATGATTAATGATTCAATTCATGATTCATGATTCATGATTCAATTCATGATTCATGACTCGATTCATGATTCATGATTCATGATTCAATTCATGATTCATGATTTATGATTCAATTCATGATTCATGATTCATGATTCATGATTCATGATTCAATTCATGATTCATAATTCATGATTCATGATTCATGATTTGAATCATGATTCATGATTCAATTCATGATTCATGATTCATGATTTATGATTCAATTCATGATTCATGATTCAATTAATGATTCATGATTCATGATTTAATTCATGATTAATGATTAATGATTCATGATTCATGATTAATGATTCATGATTCGATTCATGATTCATGATTCGATTCATGATTCATGATTCATGATTCATGATTCAATTCATGATTCATGATTCATGATTTAATTCATGATTAATGATTAATGATTCATGATTCATGATTAATGATTCATGATTCGATTCATGATTCATGATTCGATTCATGATTCATGATTCGATTCATGATTCATGATTCATGATTCATGATTTAATTCATGATTCATGATTCAATTCATGATTCATGATTCATGATTAATGATTCAATTCATGATTCATGATTCATGATTCAATTCATGATTCATGATTCGATTCATGATTCATGATTCATGATTCAATTCATGATTCATAATTCATGATTCATGATTCATGATTTGATTCATGATTCATGATTCAATTCATGATTCATGATTCATGATTTATGATTCAATTCATGATTCATGATTCAATTAATGATTCATGATTCATGATTCAATTCATGATTTAATTCATGATTAATGATTCATGATTCATGATTCATGATTTATGATTCATGATTCATGATTCATGATTCGATTCATGATTCATGATTCATGATTCATGATTCATGATTTAATTCATAATTCATGATTCATGATTCATGATTCAAGATTCAATTCATGATTCATGATTCAATTCATAATTCATGATTCATGATTAATGATTCAATTCATGATTCATGATTCATGATTCAATTCATGATTCATGATTCGATTCATGATTCATGATTCATGATTCAATTCATGATTCATGATTTATGATTCAATTAATGATTCATGATTCATGATTCATGATTCATGATTCGATTCATGATTCATAATTTATGATTCAATTCATGATTCATGATTCATGATTCATAATTCATGATTCAATTCATGATTCATAATTCATGATTCATGATTCAATTCATCATCATCATCATCATCATCAGTTATTTATATAGCGCCAACATATTCCGTAGCGCTTTACAATTGGGGACAAACGTAATAAACTAATAAACAAACTGGGTAAAACAGACAAAGAGGTGAGAAGGCCCTGCTCGCAAGCTTACAATCTATGGGACAATGGGAGATTGACACATGAGGTTAAGTATACATTTTGCATCTTGGCCCAGCCAGACTGCAAAGGTAGGGTGATTCATAAGCTAAATGATCCTGTCACACAATAATGTTGGTCCGGGGGTAGTTGTCTTGTGTGAAATTGTGTAACAGGCTAAAGGTAGTGAGGTTAAGATGGTGGTTGAGGAATATTATACGCTTGTCTGAATAGGTAGGTTTTCAGAGAACGCTTGAAAGTTTGTAGAACAGAGGAGAGTCTTATTGTGCGAGGGAGAGAGTTCCATAGAGTGGGTGCAGCCCGAAAAAAGTCCTGTAACCGGGAATGGGAGGATGTAATGAGGGTGGATGAGAGACGCAGATCTTTTGCAGAATGGAGTTGCCGAGTTGGGAGATATTTTGAGACAAGAGAGGAGATGTATGTTGGTGCAGCTTTGTTGATGGCCTTGTAGGTTAGTAAAAGTATTTTATATTGGATTCGGTAGAAGACAGGCAGCCAGTGTAGAGACATACAGAGTGATTCAACAGAGGAATAGCTATTTGCAAGGAAAATCAGTCTTGCCGAAGCATGCAAAATAGATTTTAGGGGTTTGAGTCTGTTTTTGGGAAGACCAGTAAGGAGGGAATTGCAATAGTCAATGCGGGAGATGATTAGTGCATGAATTAAGGTTTTAGCAGTGTCTTGTGTGAGATATGTGCGGATTCTGGAAATGTTCTTTAGATGTATGTAACATGATTTAGATATAGAGTCAATGTGGGGAACAAAGGATAGGCGTGAATCAAGGATTACACCTAGGCAGCGAGCTTGTGGGGTGGGATTTATGGTCATGTTATCAACAGAGATAGAAATGTCAGGTATGCTCTTGTTGGCGGGTGGGAATATTATTAACTCTGTTTTAGAAAGATTAAGTTTGAGTTGACGAGAGGACATCCAAGATGAAATGGCAGAAAGACAGTCAGTTACACGGGACAACACAGATGTCGAGATATCAGGAGAGGATAGATAGATTTGGGTATCATCCGCATAGAGATGATACTGAAAGCCAAAGGAACTTATTAGATTTCCAAGAGAAGCGGTATAGATAGAGAACAGCAGAGGACCTAGCACCGAGCCTTGTGGTACTCCAACTGATAGGGGAAGCGGAGCAGATGTGGCTCCAGAGAAATTAACAGTGAAAGAGCGATTAGAGAGGTAAGATGAGAACCAGGATAGAACTGTGTCTTGAAGACCTAGGGATTGCAGCGTTTGTATGAGAAGAGAGTGGTCAACTGTGTCAAATGCAGCCGAGAGATCAAGGAGAATAAGGAGAGAGTAATGGCGTTCAGTCTTAGCAGTGATCAGATCATTAACAACCTTGGTCAGCGCAGTCTCTGTGGAGTGTTGAGAACGAAAGCCTGACTGAAGAGGATCCAACAGGTTGTTTGCGGAAAGAAAGCGTGTGAGGCGAGTGTAGGCAAGTCTCTCTAGAAGCTTGGAGGGGCAAGGGAGCTGAGAGATGGGACGGTAATTTGAGAGAGAGTTTGGGTCGGAGTTTTGTTTTTTTAGAATAGGAGTAATCACTGCATGCTTGTATAGTGATGGAAAGATGCCAGTAGAGAGTGAGAGATTACAGATTTGAGTTAGAGGTGAAATGAGCACAGAAGACAGGGATCTACCAATTTGCGAGGGAATAGGATCAAGAGGACAGGAGGTAGAGTAGGAAGATAAGAAGAGCGTAGAAATTTCCTCTTCATTTGTGGGGTCAAATGAAGAGAGGGTGTCAGAGGGTAGTGGGAAGGAAATGAGCTGATGGCTTGTTGAGGAAGAGGATACCATTTCTAGTCTGATCTTATCAATCTTGTCCTTGAAGTAGGTAGCAAGATCCTGAGCACTGATAGTAGATGGAGGGTTCGGGGTGGGAGGATTGAGAAGATGATTAAATGTATTGAAAAGGCGTTTGGGGTTAGAAGCCTGAGCATAGATAAGAGATTGAAAGTATGTTTGTTTTGCAGTGTCCAGAGCATTTCGATAGGAGTGGTAGACAGAAGTATATGTGAAGAAGTCATTAGAGCTTCGAGATTTACGCCAGTGACGTTCTGCTTTACGGGACAGTTTTTGAAGATTTCGTGTTGCTTTGGTGTGCCACGGTTGACATCGAAGTCGACGTGTAGTATGAAGTGTCGCTGGAGCCACTTGATCAAGGGCCGTTGCTAAGGTTAGGTGAAAATGAGGTACTGCCATCTCAGGGGATGAGAATGTAGAGATAGGGGAGAGAAGGTGTTGGAGAGAGGTGGAAAATTGTTGAAGATTAATAGAATTCAGATTTCTACAAGTATGAGGAGGCTTGGTTGAGTTAGACAGTAGAGAGGTTAGAGCAGTGGGGGTGAGAGTGTAGCTGATAAGGTGATGATCCGAGAGGGGGAAGGGTGTATTAATAAAGTTAGAAACTGAGCATAGTCTAGAGAAAACAAGATCAAGGCAGTGGCCATCCTTATGAGTAGATGATTCAATCCACTGGGAGAGGTCAAGTGAGGATGTTAGAGAGAGTAGTTTGGAAGCAGCTTTGGAAGGTGGGTTATCAATAGGGATGTTGAAGTCACCCATGATGATGGTGGGGATGTCTGAAGATAAGAAGTGAGGGAGCCATGCAGAGAAATCCTCAATAAATTGTTGGTGTGCTCCAGGGGGACGATAGATCACCGCAACACGTAGGGAGAATGGATTAAAAATGCGAATAGCATGTACTTCAAAAGATGTGAACGTGAGTGATGGGACATTTGGTAGAACTGTGTATGTGCACTGTGGGGAGAGAAGTAGTCCAACCCCACCTCCTTGTCTGCCTTCAGGTCTGGAGGTGTGGGTGAGATGGAGGCCACCATGTGAAAGTGCTGCAGGTGAGGCAGTGTCTGATTGCATGAGCCATGTTTCTGTTATTGCCAGAAGGTTGAGGTTTTTTGAGAGGAAGAGATCATGAACGGAGGTAAGTTTGTTACAAACAGATCGTGCATTCCAAAGGGCACATTTAAAGGACTTGGGAAGAGAGGGTAGACAGGTGATGTGTTTGAGGTTTGCTATAGAACGGTAGTGTTCTGATGTATGTGTGTGTGAGGAGTGTGGGGGACCTGGATTAGGTGATATATCACCAGCTAATAGAAGCAGAGTGAGCGAAAGATAGGCAAGGGGATTGTAAGATGTGTGGCCTTTTATTTTCTGGCGACAGGTGGAGGCTGTACTTGTTAGAGATAATAAATAGGACAACAGTTCATGGGTGTTAAATAGAGGTGAGTGGAGTAATGCAGGTGCAATATGAACAAATTTGTGTGTTTGTGGAGGGGTGAAAGATGACACAGTCCTAAAGATCATGCCATGAAAAGAGACTAAGAAAAGCAATTTGTGAAACATTGTGAAAAAAGGGGTAAAAGCAAAAAGCAAGGATATTTTAAGAATTACCTCTTAGCAGTATTCCATATAAATAGACAAGTAGTGCAGAAATAGGCTGTGGCAGATGTTGCTTATTGCGGAGAGTAAAAGCAAGGCAAATGTAGTCCAATGTTTGTCCAACTGTGTTGTCTAACTGTGCATTTTCGTCCACTTTGTGAGAAAATCCCACTTAGTGCAGAAATCACACACGTCTAACCCCACATACGTCTCCCCATAGAATGAAGCTAAGATGTAGTCAGTCTAATTTAGGAATACACTACAGATGTGCTAATTGGTCAGCTAATCAAAGGAAAAGAAAACATTTGTGGGAAAGGATAGAGGAGGCCAGATACCTATCATAAATTAGGCAGCAATAAAAGACTGTGCCAACCTAAGTTTAAACAGATAACAGTTTCCTATAACATACTTAAACACAGATTGCAGGGATGAAATTCACAGAATAATGATCAGAGTAGTAGTAGCAGCATGGATGAACATACTTAAACACAGACTGCAGGGATGAAATTCACAGAATAATGATCAGAGTAGTAGTAGCAGCATGGATGAACATACTTAAACACAGATTGCAGGGATGAAATTCACAGAATAATGATCAGAGTAGTAGTAGCAGCATGGATGAACATACTTAAACACAGATTGCAGGGATGAAATTCACAGAATAATGATCAGAGTAGTAGTAGCAGCATGGATGAACATACTTAAACACAGATTGCAGGGATGAAATTCACAGAATAATGATCAGAGTAGTAGTAGCAGCATGGATGAACATACTTAAACACAGATTGCAGGGATGAAATTCACAGAATAATGATCAGAGTAGTAGTAGCAGCATGGATGAACATACTTAAACACAGATTGCAGGGATGAAATTCACAGAATAATGATCAGAGTAGTAGTAGCAGCATGGATGAACATACCTGAAGATGAAAAGAGAAGAGAAAGATGAGGATTAGTTGCTGTGTTGTCTAACTGTGCATTTTCGTCCACTTTGTGAGAAAATCCCACTTAGTGCAGAAATCACACACGTCTAACCCCACATACGTCTCCCCATAGAATGAATTCATGATTCATAATTCATGATTCATGATTCATGATTTGATTCATGATTCATGATTCAATTCATGATTCATGATTCATAATTTATGATTCGATTCATGATTCATGATTCAATTAATGATTCATGATTCATGATTCAATTCATGATTCATGATTTAATTCATGATTAATGATTAATGATTCATGATTCATGATTAATGATTCATGATTCGATTCATGATTCATGATTCGATTCATGATTCATGATTCATGATTCAATTCATGATTTATGATTCAATTCATGATTAATGATTCATGATTCATGATTCATGATTCAATTCATGATTCATAATTCATGATTCATGATTCATGATTTGATTCATGATTCATGATTTAATTCATGATTCATGATTCATGATTTATGATTCAATTCATGATTCATGATTCAATTAATGATTCATGATTCATGATTCAATTCATGATTCATGATTCATGATTACTGATTCATGATTCGATTTATGATTCATGATTCATGATTTAATTCATGATTAATGATTCATGATTCATGATTTAATTTATGATTCATGATTCATGATTCGATTCATGATTCATGATTCATGATTCAATTCATGATTCATGATTCATGATTCATGATTCAATTCATGATTCATGATTCATGAATCATGATTTATGATTCGATTCATGATTCATGATTTATGATTCAATTCATGATTCATGATTCATGATTCATGATTCAATTCATGATTCATGATTCAAGATTCATGATTCAATTCATGATTCATAATTCATGATTCATGATTCATGATTTAATTCATGATTCATGATTCAATTCATGATTCATGATTCATGATTCATGATTTATGATTCGATTCATGATTCATGATTCAATTAATGATTCATGATTCAATTCATGATTCATGATTCATGATTTATTCATGATTAATGATTAATGATTCATGATTCATGATTCGATTCATGATTCATGATTCAATTCATGATTCATGATTTATGATTCAATTCATGATTCATGATTCAATTCATAATTCATGATTCAATTCATGATTCATGATTCATGATTCAATTCATGATTCATGATTCATGATTCAATTCATGATTCATGAATCATGATTCAATTCATGATGCATAATTCATGATTCATGATTCAATTCATGATTCATGATTCATGATTCATGATTTATGATTCAATTCATGATTCATGATTCATGATTAATGATTCAATTCATGATTCATAATTCATGATTCATGATTCAATTCATGATTCATAATTCATGATTCATGATTCATGATTTGATTCATGATTCATGATTCAATTCATGATTCATGATTCATGATTCATGATTTATGATTCGATTCATGATTCATGATTCAATTAATGATTCATGATTCATGATTCAATTCATGATTCATGATTCATGATTTAATTCATGATTAATGATTAATGATTCATGATTCATGATTCGATTCATGATTCATGATTCAATTCATGATTCATGATTCATGATTCATGATTTATGATTCGATTCATGATTCATGATTCAATTAATGATTCATGATTTAATTCATGATTCATGATTAATGATTCATGATTCGATTAATGATTCATGATTCATGATTTAATTCATGATTCATGATTACTGATTTGATTCATGATTCATGATTTATGATTTGATTCATGATTCATGATTTATGATTCAATTCATGATTCATGATTCATGATTCATGATTCAATTCATGATTCATGATTCAATTAATGATTCATGATTCATGATTCAATTCATGATTCATGATTCATGATTTAATTCATGATTAATGATTAATGATTCATGATTCATGATTAATGATTCATGATTCGATTCATGATTCATGATTCGATTCATGATTCATGATTCATGATTCATGATTTAATTCATGATTCATGATTCAATTCATGATTCATGATTCATGATTCATGATTCAATTCATGATTCATGATTCGATTCATGATTCATGATTCATGATTCAATTCATGATTCATGATTTATGATTCAATTCATGATTAATGATTCATGATTCATGATTCATGATTCAATTCATGATTCATAATTCATGATTCATGATTCATGATTTGATTCATGATTCATGATTTAATTCATGATTCATGATTCATGATTTATGATTCAATTCATGATTCATGATTTAATTCATGATTCATGATTCAAGATTCGATTCATGATTCATGATTCATGATTCAATTCATGATTCATGATTCATGATTCAATTCATGATTCATGATTAATGAATCATGATTTATGATTCGATTCATGATTCATGATTTATGATTCAATTCATGATTCATGATTCATGATTCAATTCATGATTCATGATTCAAGATTCATGATTCAATTCATGATTCATGATTCATGAATCATGATTTATGATTCAATTCATGATTCATGATTCATGATTCAATTCATGATTCATGATTTAATTCATGATTCATGATTCAATTCATGATTCATGATTCATGATTCATGATTTATGATTCGATTCATGACTCATGATTCAATTAATGATTCATGATTCAATTCATGATTCATGATTCATGATTTATTCATGATTAATGATTAATGATTCATGATTCATGATTCGATTCATGATTCATGATTCAATTCATGATTCATGATTTATGATTCAATTCATGATTCATGATTCAATTCATGATTCATGATTCAATTCATGATTCATGATTCATGATTCAATTCATGATTCATGAATCATGATTCAATTCATGATGCATAATTCATGATTCATGATTCAATTCATGATTCATGATTCATGATTCATGATTCATGATTTATGATTCAATTCATGATTCATGATTCATGATTAATGATTCAATTCATGATTCATAATTCATGATTCATGATTCAATTCATGATTCATAATTCATGATTCATGATTCATGATTGATTCATGATTCATGATTCAATTCATGATTCATGATTCATGATTCATGATTTATGAGTCGATTCATGATTCATGATTCAATTAATGATTCATGATTCATGATTCAATTCATGATTCATGATTCATGATTTAATTCATGATTAATGATTAATGATTCATGATTCATGATTCGATTCATGATTCATGATTCAATTCATGATTCATGATTCATGATTCATGATTTATGATTCGATTCATGATTCATGATTCAATTAATGATTCATGATTTAATTCATGATTCATGATTAATGATTCATGATTCGATTAATGATTCATGATTCATGATTTAATTCATGATTCATGATTCATGATTCGATTCATGATTCATGATTCATGATTAATGATTTGATTCATGATTCATGATTCAATTCATGATTCATGATTCATGATTCGATTCATGATTCATGATTACTGATTTGATTCATGATTCATGATTCATGATTCATGATTTATGATTCAATTCATGATTCATGATTCATGATTCATGATTCAATTCATGATTCATGATTCAATTAATGATTCATGATTCATGATTCAATTCATGATTCATGATTCATGATTTAATTCATGATTAATGATTAATGATTCATGATTCATGATTAATGATTCATGATTCGATTCATGATTCATGATTCGATTCATGATTCATGATTCATGATTCATGATTTAATTCATGATTCATGATTCAATTCATGATTCATGATTCATGATTCATGATTCAATTCATGATTCATGATTCGATTCATGATTCATGATTCATGATTCAATTCATGATTCATGATTTATGATTCAATTCATGATTAATGATTCATGATTCATGATTCATGATTCAATTCATGATTCATAATTCATGATTCATGATTCATGATTTGATTCATGATTCATGATTTAATTCATGATTCATGATTCATGATTTATGATTCAATTCATGATTCATGATTCAATTAATGATTCATGATTCATGATTCAATTCATGATTCATGATTCATGATTACTGATTCATGATTCGATTTATGATTCATGATTCATGATTTAATTCATGATTAATGATTCATGATTCATGATTTAATTTATGATTCATGATTCAAGATTCGATTCATGATTCATGATTCATGATTCAATTCATGATTCATGATTCATGATTCATGATTCAATTCATGATTCATGATTAATGAATCATGATTTATGATTTGATTCATGATTCATGATTTATGATTCAATTCATGATTCATGATTCATGATTCATGATTCAATTCATGATTCATGATTCAAGATTCATGATTCAATTCATGATTCATGATTCATGAATCATGATTTATGATTCAATTCATGATTCATGATTCATGATTCAATTCATGATTCATGATTCATGATTCAATTCATGATTCATGAATCATGATTCAATTCAAATGCATAATTCATGATTCATGATTCAATTCATGATTCATGATTCATGATTCATGATTCATAATTTATGATTCAATTCATGATTCATGATTAATGATTCAATTCATGATTCATAATTCATGATTCATGATTCAATTCATGATTCATAATTCATGATTCATGATTCATGATTTGATTCATGATTCATGATTCAATTCATGATTCATGATTTATGATTCGATTCATGATTCATGATTCAATTAATGATTCATGATTCATGATTCAATTCATGATTCATGATTCATGATTTAATTCATGATTAATGATTAATGATTCAATTCATGATTCATAATTCATGATTCATGATTCAATTCATGATTCATAATTCATGATTCATGATTCATGATTCGATTCATGATTCATGATTCAATTCATGATTCATGATTCATGATTTATGATTTGATTCATGATTCATGATTCAATTAATGATTCATGATTTAATTCATGATTCATGATTAATGATTCATGATTCGATTAATGATTCATGATTCATGATTTAATTCATGATTCATGATTCATGATTCGATTCATGATTCATGATTCATGATTAATGATTTGATTCATGATTCATGATTCAATTCATGATTCATGATTCATGATTCGATTCATGATTCATGATTACTGATTTGATTCATGATTCATGATTTATGATTTGATTCATGATTCATGATTTATGATTCAATTCATGATTCATGATTCATGATTCATGATTCATGATTCATGATTCAATTCATGATTCATGATTCAATTCATGATTCATGATTCAAGATTCATGATTCATTATTCAATTCATAATTCATGATTTGATTTATGATTCATGATTCATGATTCAATTCATGATTCATGATTCATGATTCAATTCATGATTCATGATTTATGATTCAATTCATGATTCAATTCATGATTCTTGATTCATGATTCATGATTCAATTCATGATTCATGATTCGATTCATGATTCTTGATTCATGATTCATGATTTGATTAATGATTCATGATTCAAGATTCAATTCATGATTCATGATTCGATTTATGATTCATGATTCATTATTCATGATTCGATTCATGATTCATGATTCAATTCATGATTCATGATTCAATTCATAATTCATGAGTCGATTCATGATTCATGATTCATGATTCAATTCATGATTCATGATTTAATTAATGATTCATGATTCAATTCATGATTTAATTCATGATTTATGATTCATGATCCATGATTCAATTCATGATTCACGATTCATGATTTAATTAATGATTCATGATTCAATTCATGATTTAATTCATGATTTATGATTCATGATCCATGATTCAATTCATGATTCACGATTCATGATTCAATTCATGATTCAATTCATGATTCATTATTCATAATTCAATTCATGATTCATGATTTGATTCATGATTCATGATTCAATTTATGATTCATGATTCATGATTCAATTCATGATTCATGATTCAATTCATGATTTATGATTCATTATTCATGATTCATGATTCAATTCATGATTCATAATTCATGATTCATGATTCAATTCATGATTCATAATTCATGATTCATGATTCAATTCATGATTCATGATTCAATATATGATTCATGATTCATGATTCAATTAATGATTCATGATTTAAATAATGATTCATGACACAATTCATGATTCGATTCATGATTCAATTCATGATTCATGATTCGATTTATGAATCATGATTCATGATTCATGATTCAATTCATGATTCATGATTCAATTCATGATTCAATTCCTGATTCAATTCATGATTCATGATTCAATTCATGATTCATGATTCATTATTCAATTCATTATTCATGATTCTATTCATGATTCATGATTCATGATTCAAGATTCAATTCATGATTTAAGATTCAATTCATGATTCATGATTCATGATTCATGATTCATGATTTAATTCATGATTCATGATTCAATTCATGATTCATGATTCAATTCATGATTCATGATTCATTATTCATGATTCATGATTCAATTCATGATTCATAATTCATGATTCATGATTCAATTCATGATTCATAATTCATGATTCATGATTCAATGTATGATTCATGATTCATGATTCAATTAATGATTCATGATTTAAATAATGATTCATGACACAATTCATGATTCGATTCATGATTCAATTCATGATTCATGATTCGATTTATGAATCATGATTCATGATTCAATTCATGATTCATGATTCATGATTCAATTCATGATTCATGATTCAATTCATGATTCAATTCCTGATTCAATTCATGATTCATGATTCAATTCATGATTTATGATTCATGATTCAATTCATTAATTATGATTCTATTCATGATTCATGATTCATGATTCAAGATTCAATTCATGATTTATGATTCAATTCATGATTCATGATTCATGATTCATGATTAATGATTCAATTCATGATTCATGATTCATGATTCAATTCATGATTCAATTCATGATTCATGATTCAATTCATGATTCATGATTTATGATTCAATTCATGATTCATTTTTCATAATTCATGATTTATGATTCAATTCATGATTCATGATTCATGATTCATGATTCATGATTCAATTTATGATTCATAATTCATGATTCATGATTCAATTCATGATTCATAATTCATGATTCATGATTTGATTCATGATTCAGGATTCAATTCATGATTCATGATTCAAGATTCATGATTCATGATTCAATTCATGATTCGATTTATGAATCATGATTCATGATTCAATTCATGATTCATGATTCATGATTCATGATTCATGATTCATGATTCATGAATCATGATTCAATTCATGATGCATAATTCATGATTCATGATTCAATTCATGATTCATGATTCATGATTCGATTCATGATTCATGATTTATGATTTAATTCATGATTCATGATTCATGATTCATGATTCATGATTCAATTTATGATTCATAATTCATGATTCATGATTCAATTCATGATTCATAATTCATGATTCATGATTTGATTCATGATTCAGGATTCAATTCATGATTCATGATTCATGATTCGATTCATGATTCATGATTAATGATTCATGATTCGATTCATGATTCATGATTCATGATTTAATTCATGATTCATGATTCATGATTCGATTCATGATTCATGATTCATGATTAATGATTTGATTCATGATTCATGATTCAATTCATGATTCATGATTCGATTCATGATTCATGATTAATGATTTGATTCATGATTCATGATTCATGATTCAATTCATGATTCATGATTCATGATTTATTATTCGATTCATGATTCATGATTTATGATTCAATTCATGATTCATGATTCATGATTCAATTCATTATTCATGATTCTATTCATGATTTATGATTCAATTCATGATTCATGATTCATGATTCGATTCATGATTCATGATTCATGATTCAATTCATGATTCATGATTTATGATTTGATTCATGATTCTTGATTCATGATTCGATTCATGATTCATGATTCATGATTCAATTCATGATTCATGATTCATGATTCAATTCATGATTCATGATTCATGATTCATGATTCAAGATTCAATTCATGATTCATGATTCGATTCATGATTCATGATTCATGATTCAATTCATGATTCATGATTTATGATTCAATTCATGATTCATGATTCATGATTCAATTCATGATTCATAATTCATGATTTATGATTCATGATTTGATTCATGATTCATGATTTAATTCATGATTCATGATTCATGATTCATGATTCATGATTTATGATTTGATTCATGATTCATGATTCAATTAATGATTCATGATTCATGATTCAATTCATGATTCATGATTCATGATTTAATTCATGATTATTGATTCATGATTCATGATTCATGATTCAATTCATGATTCATGATTCATGATTCATGATTCAATTAATGATTCATGATTCATGATTCGATTCATGATTCATGATTCAATTCATGATTCATGATTCATGATTAATGATTTGATTCATGATTCATGATTCAATTCATGATTCATGATTCATGATTCATGATTCAATTCATGATTCATGATTCATGATTAATGATTTGATTCATGATTCATGATTTAATTCATGATTCATGAGTCATGAATTATGATTTATGATTCAATTCATAATTCATGATTCATGATTCGATTCATGATTCATGATTCATGACTCAAATCATGATTCATGATTCATGGTTCATGATTCATGATTCGATTCATGATTCATGATTTATAATTCAATTCATGATTCATGATTCATGATTCATGATTCAATTCATGATTCATGATTCATGATTCATGATTCAATTCATGATTCATGATTCAATGTATGATTCATGATTAATGATTCAATTCATTATTCATGATTCTATTCATGATTTATGATTCAATACATGATTCAATTCATGATTCATGATTCGATTCATGATTCATGATTCAATTCATGATTTATGATTCATGATTCAATTCATGATTCATGATTCATGATTCGAGATTCAATTCATGATTCATGATTCAATTCATGATTCATGATTCATGATTCATGATTCATGATTAATGACTCAATTCATGATTCATGATTCATGATTCAATTCATGATTCATGATTCATGATTCGATATTCAAGTCATGTTTCATGATTCGATTCATGATTCGTGATTCATGATTCAATTCATGAATCATGATTATTGATTCAATTCATGATTCATGATTCATGATTCAATTCATGATTCATGATTCGATTCATGATTCATGATTCATGATTCAATTCATGATTCATGATTTATGATTCAATTCATGATTCATGATTCATGATTCATGATTCATGATTCAATTCATGATTCATAATTCATGATTCATGATTCATGATTTATTTCATGATTAATGATTCATGATTCATGATTCATGATTCATGATTCATGATTCGATTCATGATTCATGATTACTGATTCATGGTTCGATTCATGATTCATGATTTAATTTATGATTCATGATTCATGATTCGATTCATGATTCATGATTCGATTCATGATTCATGATTCATGATTCATGATTCAATTCATGATTCATGATTCATGAATCATGATTTATGATTCGATTCATGATTCATGATTTATGATTCAATTCATGATTCATGATTCAATTCATAATTCATGATTCAATTCATGATTCATGATTCAAGATTCATGATTCATGATTCAATTCATGATTCATGAATCATGATTCAATTCATGATGCATAATTCATGATTCATGATTCAATTCATGATTCATGATTCATGATTCATAATTTATGATTCAATTCATGATTCATGATTCATGATTTATGATTCAATTCATGATTCATAATTCATGATTCATGATTCAATTCATGATTTATAATTCATGATTCATGATTCATGATTTGATTCATGATTCATGATTCAATTCATGATTCATGATTCATGATTTGATTCATGATTCTTGATTCATGATTCGATTCATGATTCATGATTAATGATTCAATTCATGATTCATGATTCAATTCATGATTCATGATTCATGATCCATGATTCAAGATTCAATTCATGATTCATGATTCAATTCATGATTCATGATTAATGATTCAATTCATGATTCATTATTCATGATTCAATTCATGATTCATGATTCGATTCATGATTCATGATTCATGATTCAATTCATGATTCATGATTTATGATTCAATTCATGATTCATGATTCATGATTCAATTCATGATTCATAATTCATGATTCATGATTCATGATTTGATTCATGATTCATGATTCAATTCATGATTCATGATTCATGATTCGATTCATAATTCATGATTCAATTAATGATTCATGATTCATGATTCAATTCATGATTCATGATTCATGATTAATGATTCATGATTAGATTCATGATTCATGATTCATGATTTAATTCATGATTCATGATTCAATTCATGATTCATGATTCATGATTCATGATTCAATTAATGATTCATGATTCATGATTCGAATCCTGATTCAATTCATGATTCATGATTCAATTTATGATTCATGATTCATGATTAAATTCATGATTCATGATTAATGATTCATGATTCATGATTCGATTCATGATTCATGATTCATGATTAATGATTCATGATTCGATTCATGATTCATGATTCATGATTCATGATTTAATTCATGATTCATGATTCATGATTCATTTCATGATTCATGATTCATGATTCAATTCATGATTCATGATTCATGATTTGATTCATGATTCATGATTCAATTCATAATTCATGATTCATGATTCATGATTTATGATTCAATTCATAATTCATGATTCATGATTCATGACTCAAATCATGATTCATGATTCATGATTCAGGATTCGATTCATGATTCATGATTTATGATTCAATTCATGATTCATGATTCATGATTCAATTCATGATTCATGATTCATGATTCATGATTCAATTCATGATTCATGATTCAATGTATGATTCATGATTCATGATTCCATTCATGATTCATGATTCATGATTCATGATTCATGATTCAAGATTCAATTCATGATTCATGATTCAATTCATGATTCATGATTCAATTCATGATTTATGATTCGATTCATGATTCATGATTTATGATTCAATTCATGATTCATGATTCAATTCATAATTCATGATTCAATTCATGATTCATGATTCAAGATTCATGATTCATGATTCATGATTCAATTCATGATTCATGAATCATGATTCAATTCATGATGCATAATTCATGATTCATGATTTAATTCATGATTCATGATTCATGATTCATAATTTATGATTCAATTCATGATTCATGATTCATGATTCAATTCATGATTCATAATTCATGATTCATGATTCAATTCATGATTTATAATTCATGATTCATGATTCATGATTTGATTCATGATTCATGATTCAATTCATGATTCATGATTCATGATTTGATTCATGATTCTTGATTCATGATTCGATTCATGATTCATGATTAATGATTCAATTCATGATTCATGATTCAATTCATGATTCATGATTCATGATTCATGATTCAAGATTCAATTCATGATTCATGATTCAATTCATGATTCATGATTAATGATTCAATTCATGATTAATGATTCAATTCATGATTCATTATTCATGATTCAATTCATGATTCATGATTCGATTCATGATTCATGATTCATGATTCAATTCATGATTCATGATTTATGATTCAATTCATGATTCATGATTCAATTCATGTTTCATGATTCGATTCATGATTCATGATTCATGATTCAATTCATGATTCATGATTCAATTCATGATTCATGATTCAATTCATGATTTATGATTCGATTCATGATTCATGATTTATGATTCAATTCATGATTCATGATTCAATTCATAATTCATAATTCAATTCATGATTCATGATTCAAGATTCATGATTCATGATTCATGATTCAATTCATGATTCATGAATCATGATTCAATTCATGATGCATAATTCATGATTCATGATTCAATTCATGATTCATGATTCATGATTCATAATTTATGATTCAATTCATGATTCATGATTCATGATTCATGATTCAATTCATGATTCATAATTCATGATTCATGATTCAATTCATGATTTATAATTCATGATTCATGATTCATGATTTGATTCATGATTCATGATTCAATTCATGATTCATGATTCATGATTTGATTCATGATTCTTGATTCATGATTCGATTCATGATTCATGATTCAAGATTCAATTCATGATTCATGATTCAATTCATGATTCATGATTCATGATTTGATTCATGATTCTTGATTCATGATTCGATTCATGATTCATTATTCATGATTCAATTCATGATTCATGATTCAATTCATGATTCATGATTTATGATTCAATTCATGATTCATGATTCATGATTCAATTCATGATTCATAATTCATGATTCATGATTCATGATTTGATTCATGATTCATGATTCAATTCATGATTCATGATTCATGATTCATGATTTATGATTCGATTCATAATTCATGATTCAATTAATGATTCATGATTCATGATTCAATTCATGATTCATGATTCATGATTAATGATTCATGATTAGATTCATGATTCATGATTCATGATTTAATTCATGATTCATGATTCATGATTCAATTCATGATTCATGATGCATGATTCATGATTCAATTAATGATTCATGATTCATGATTCGAATCCTGATTCAATTCATGATTCATGATTCAATTTATGATTCATGATTCATGATTCAATTCATGATTCATGATTAATGATTCATGATTCATGATTCGATTCATGATTCATGATTCATGATTAATGATTCATGATTCGATTCATGATTCATGATTCATGATTCATGATTTAATTCATGATTCATGATTCATGATTCAATTCATGATTCATGATTCATGATTCAATTCATGATTCATGATTCATGATTTGATTCATGATTCATGATTCAATTCATAATTCATGATTCATGATTTATGATTCAATTCATAATTCATGATTCATGATTCATGACTCAAATCATGATTCATGATTCATGATTCAGGATTCGATTCATGATTCATGATTTATGATTCAATTCATGATTCATGATTTATGATTCATGATTCAATTCATGATTCATGATTCATGATTCATGATTCAATTCATGATTCATGATTCAATGTATGATTCATGATTCATGATTCAATTCATGATTCATGATTCAATTCATGATTCATGATTCATGATTCAATTCATTATTCATGATTCTATTCATGATTTATGATTCAATTTATGATTCAATTCATGATTCATGATTCAATTCATGATTCATGATTCATGATTCATGATTCAAGATTCAATTCATGATTCATGATTCAATTCATGATTCATGATTCATGATTCATGATTCATGATTAATGACTCAATTCATGATTCATGATTCATGATTCAATTCATGTTTCATGATTCGATTCATGATTCATGATTCATGATTCAATTCATGATTCATGATTCATGATTCAATTCATGATTCATGATTCAATTCATGATTTATGATTCGATTCATGATTCATGATTTATGATTCAATTCATGATTCATGATTCAATTCATAATTCATGATTCAATTCATGATTCATGATTCAAGATTCATGATTCATGATTCATGATTCAATTCATGATTCATGAATCATGATTCAATTCATGATGCATAATTCATGATTCATGATTCAATTCATGATTCATGATTCATGATTCATAATTTATGATTCAATTCATGATTCATGATTCATGATTCAATTCATGATTCATAATTCATGATTCATGATTCAATTCATGATTTATAATTCATGATTCATGATTCATGATTCATGATTCAATTCATGATTCATGATTCAATTCATGATTCATGATTCAAGATTCATGATTCAATTCATGATGCATAATTCATGATTCATGATTCAATTCATGATTCATGATTCATGATTCATGATTCATGATTCGATTCATGATTCATGATTTATGATTCAATTCATGATTCATGATTCATGATTCATTGTTCATGATTCAATTCATGATTCATAATTCATGATTCATGATTCAATTCATGATTCATAATTCATGATTCAATTCATGATTCATGATTAATTATTTGATTCATGATTCATGATTCAATTCATGATTCATGATTCATGATTCGATTCATGATTAATGATTTGATTCATGATTCATGATTCATGATTCAATTCATGATTCATGATTCATGATTTATGATATGATTCATGATTCATGATTTATGATTCAATTCATGATTCATGATTCAATTCATTATTCATGATTCTATTCATGATTTATGATTCAATTCATGATTTATGATTCAATTCATGATTCATGATTCGATTCATGATTCATGATTCAATTCATGATTCATGATTCATGATTCATGATTTGATTCATGATTCTTGATTCATGATTCGATTCATGATTCATGATTCATGATTCAATTCATGATTCATGATTCATGATTTATGATTCAATTCATGATTCATGATTCAATTAATGATTCATGATTCATGATTTAATTCATGATTAATGATTAATGATTCATGATTCATGATTAATGATTCATGATTCGATTCATGATTCATGATTAAATTCATGATTCATGATTCAAGATTCATGATTCAATTCATGATTCATGATTCGATTTATGATTCATGATTCATGATTCAATTCATGATTCATGAATCATGATTCAATTCATGATGCATAATTCATGATTCATGATTCAATTCATGATTCATGATTCATGATTCATGATTCATAATTTATGATTCAATTCATGATTCATGATTCATGATTCATGATTCATGATTTATGATTCAATTCATGATTCATGATTCATGATTCATGATTCAATTCATGATTCATAATTCATGATTCATGATTCAATTCATGATTCATAATTCATGATTCATGATTCATGATTTGATTCATGATTCATGATTCAATTCATGATTCATGATTCATGATTCATGATTCATGATTTATGATTCGATTCATGATTCATGATTCAATTAATGATTCATGATTCATGATTCAATTCATGATTCATGATTCATGATTTAATTCATGATTAATGATTAATGATTCATGATTCATGATTCGATTCATGATTCATGATTCAATTCATGATTCATGATTCATGATTCATGATTTATGATTCGAATCATGATTCATGATTTATGATTCAATTCATGATTCATGATTCATGATTCATGATTCAATTCATGATTCATGATTCAAGATTCATGATTCAATTCATGATTCATGATTCATGAATCATGATTTATGATTCAATTCATGATTCATGATTTATGATTCATGATTCAATTCATGATTCATGATTAAATTCATGATTCATGATTCAAGATTCATGATTCAATTCATGATTCATGATTCGATTTATGATTCATGATTCATGATTCAATTCATGATTCATGAATCATGATTCAATTCATGATGCATAATTCATGATTCATGATTCAATTCATGATTCATGATTCATAATTTATGATTCAATTCATGATTCATGATTCATGATTCATGATTTATGATTCAATTCATGATTCATGATTCATGATTCATGATTCATGATTCAATTCATGATTCATAATTCATGATTCATGATTCAATTCATAATTCATAATTCATGATTCATGATTCATGATTTGATTCATGATTCAATTCATAATTCATGATTCAATTCATGATTCATGATTCATGATTCAATTCATGATTCATGATTTATGATTTAATTCATGATTAATGATTCATGATTCATGATTCATGATTCGATTCATGATTCATGATTCAATTCATGATTCATGATTCATGATTCATGATTCATGATTTATGATTCGATTCATGATTCATGATTCAATTAATGATTCATGATTCATGATTCAATTCATGATTCATGATTCATGATTTAATTCATGATTAATGATTAACGATTCATGATTCATGATTCGATTCATGATTCATGATTCATGATTCAATTCATGATTCGTGATTCATGATTTAATTCATGATTAATGATTAATGATTCATGATTCATGATTAATGATTCATGATTCGATTCATGATTCATGATTCGATTCATGATTCATGATTCATGATTCATGATTCAATTCATGATTCATGATTCATGATTTAATTCATGATTAATGATTAATGATTAATGATTCATGATTAATGATTCATGATTCGATTCATGATTCATGATTCGATTCATGATTCATGATTTGATTCATGATTCATGATTCATGATTCATGATTTATGATTTAATTCATAATTCATGATTAATGATTCATGATTCATGATTCAATTCATGATTCATGATTCAATTCATGATTCATGATTCATGATTAATGATTCAATTCATGATTCATGATTCATGATTCAATTCATGATTCATGACTCGATTCATGATTCATGATTCATGATTCAATTCATGATTCATGATTTATGATTCAATTCATGATTCATGATTCATGATTCATGATTCATGATTCAATTCATGATTCATAATTCATGATTCATGATTCATGATTTGAATCATGATTCATGATTCAATTCATGATTCATGATTCATGATTTATGATTCAATTCATGATTCATGATTCAATTAATGATTCATGATTCATGATTTAATTCATGATTAATGATTAATGATTCATGATTCATGATTAATGATTCATGATTCGATTCATGATTCATGATTCGATTCATGATTCATGATTTGATTCATGATTCAAGATTCATGATTCATGATTTATGATTTAATTCATAATTCATGATTAATGATTCATGATTCATGATTCAATTCATGATTCATGATTCAATTCATGATTCATGATTCATGATTAATGATTCAATTCATGATTCATGATTCATGATTCAATTCATGATTCATGACTCGATTCATGATTCATGATTCATGATTCAATTCATGATTCATGATTTATGATTCAATTCATGATTCATGATTCATGATTCATGATTCAATTCATGATTCATGATTCATGATTTGAATCATGATTCATGATTCAATTCATGATTCATGATTCATGATTTATGATTCAATTCATGATTCATGATTCAATTAATGATTCATGATTCATGATTTAATTCATGATTAATGATTAATGATTCATGATTCATGATTAATGATTCATGATTCGATTCATGATTCATGATTCATGATTCATGATTCATGATTTAATTCATAATTCATGATTCATGATTCATGATTCAAGATTCAATTCATGAGTCATGATTCAATTCATGATTCATGATTCATGATTAATGATTCAATTCATGATTCATGATTCATGATTCAATTCATGATTCATGATTCGATTCATGATTCATGATTCATGATTCAATTCATGATTCATGATTTATGATTCAATTCATGATTCATGATTCATGATTTAATTCATGATTAATGATTAACGATTCATGATTCATGATTCGATTCATGATTCATGATTCATGATTCATGATTCAATTCATGATTCATGATTCATGATTTAATTCATGATTAATGATTAATGATTCATGATTCATGATTAATGATTCATGATTCGATTCATGATTCATGATTCGATTCATGATTCATGATTCATGATTCATGATTCAATTCATGATTCATGATTCATGATTTAATTCATGATTAATGATTAATGATTCATGATTCATGATTAATGATTCATGATTCGATTCATGATTCATGATTCGATTCATGATTCATGATTCGATTCATGATTCATGATTCATGATTCATGATTTAATTCATGATTCATGATTCAATTCATGATTCATGATTCATGATTAATGATTCAATTCATGATTCATGATTCATGATTCAATTCATGATTCATGATTCGATTCATGATTCATGATTCATGATTCAATTCATGATTCATAATTCATGATTCATGATTCATGATTTGATTCATGATTCATGATTCAATTCATGATTCATGATTCATGATTTATGATTCAATTCATGATTCATGATTCAATTAATGATTCATGATTCATGATTCAATTCATGATTTAATTCATGATTAATGATTCATGATTCATGATTCATGATTTATGATTCATGATTCATGATTCATGATTCGATTCATGATTCATGATTCATGATTCATGATTCATGATTTAATTCATAATTCATGATTCATGATTCATGATTCAAGATTCAATTCATGATTCATGATTCAATTCATAATTCATGATTCATGATTAATGATTCAATTCATGATTCATGATTCATGATTTAATTCATGATTCATGATTCGATTCATGATTCATGATTCATGATTCAATTCATGATTCATGATTTATGATTCAATTAATGATTCATGATTCATGATTCATGATTCATGATTCGATTCATGATTCATAATTTATGATTCAATTCATGATTCATGATTCATGATTCATAATTCATGATTCAATTCATGATTCATAATTCATGATTCATGATTCAATTCATCATCATCATCATCATCATCAGTTATTTATATAGCGCCAACATATTCCGTAGCGCTTTACAATTGGGGACAAACGTAATAAACTAATAAACAAACTGGGTAAAACAGACAAAGAGGTGAGAAGGCCCTGCTCGCAAGCTTACAATCTATGGGACAATGGGAGATTGACACATGAGGTTAAGTATACATTTTGCATCTTGGCCCAGCCAGACTGCAAAGGTAGGGTGATTCATAAGCTAAATGATCCTGTCACACAATAATGTTGGTCCGGGGGTAGTTGTCTTGTGTGAAATTGTGTAACAGGCTAAAGGTAGTGAGGTTAAGATGGTGGTTGAGGAATATTATACGCTTGTCTGAATAGGTAGGTTTTCAGAGAACGCTTGAAAGTTTGTAGAACAGAGGAGAGTCTTATTGTGCGAGGGAGAGAGTTCCATAGAGTGGGTGCAGCCCGAAAAAAGTCCTGTAACCGGGAATGGGAGGATGTAATGAGGGTGGATGAGAGACGCAGATCTTTTGCAGAATGGAGTTGCCGAGTTGGGAGATATTTTGAGACAAGAGAGGAGATGTATGTTGGTGCAGCTTTGTTGATGGCCTTGTAGGTTAGTAAAAGTATTTTATATTGGATTCGGTAGAAGACAGGCAGCCAGTGTAGAGACATACAGAGTGATTCAACAGAGGAATAGCTATTTGCAAGGAAAATCAGTCTTGCCGAAGCATGCAAAATAGATTTTAGGGGTTTGAGTCTGTTTTTGGGAAGACCAGTAAGGAGGGAATTGCAATAGTCAATGCGGGAGATGATTAGTGCATGAATTAAGGTTTTAGCAGTGTCTTGTGTGAGATATGTGCGGATTCTGGAAATGTTCTTTAGATGTATGTAACATGATTTAGATATAGAGTCAATGTGGGGAACAAAGGATAGGCGTGAATCAAGGATTACACCTAGGCAGCGAGCTTGTGGGGTGGGATTTATGGTCATGTTATCAACAGAGATAGAAATGTCAGGTATGCTCTTGTTGGCGGGTGGGAATATTATTAACTCTGTTTTAGAAAGATTAAGTTTGAGTTGACGAGAGGACATCCAAGATGAAATGGCAGAAAGACAGTCAGTTACACGGGACAACACAGATGTCGAGATATCAGGAGAGGATAGATAGATTTGGGTATCATCCGCATAGAGATGATACTGAAAGCCAAAGGAACTTATTAGATTTCCAAGAGAAGCGGTATAGATAGAGAACAGCAGAGGACCTAGCACCGAGCCTTGTGGTACTCCAACTGATAGGGGAAGCGGAGCAGATGTGGCTCCAGAGAAATTAACAGTGAAAGAGCGATTAGAGAGGTAAGATGAGAACCAGGATAGAACTGTGTCTTGAAGACCTAGGGATTGCAGCGTTTGTATGAGAAGAGAGTGGTCAACTGTGTCATACAAAAAAAAAATGCAGCCGAGAGATCAAGGAGAATAAGGAGAGAGTAATGGCGTTCAGTCTTAGCAGTGATCAGATCATTAACAACCTTGGTCAGCGCAGTCTCTGTGGAGTGTTGAGAACGAAAGCCTGACTGAAGAGGATCCAACAGGTTGTTTGCGGAAAGAAAGCGTGTGAGGCGAGTGTAGGCAAGTCTCTCTAGAAGCTTGGAGGGGCAAGGGAGCTGAGAGATGGGACGGTAATTTGAGAGAGAGTTTGGGTCGGAGTTTTGTTTTTTAGAATAGGAGTAATCACTGCATGCTTGTATAGTGATGGAAAGATGCCAGTAGAGAGTGAGAGATTACAGATTTGAGTTAGAGGTGAAATGAGCACAGAAGACAGGGATCTACCAATTTGCGAGGGAATAGGATCAAGAGGACAGGAGGTAGAGTAGGAAGATAAGAAGAGCGTAGAAATTTCCTCTTCATTTGTGGGGTCAAATGAAGAGAGGGTGTCAGAGGGTAGTGGGAAGGAAATGAGCTGATGGCTTGTTGAGGAAGAGGATACCATTTCTAGTCTGATCTTATCAATCTTGTCCTTGAAGTAGGTAGCAAGATCCTGAGCACTGATAGTAGATGGAGGGTTCGGGGTGGGAGGATTGAGAAGATGATTAAATGTATTGAAAAGGCGTTTGGGGTTAGAAGCCTGAGCATAGATAAGAGATTGAAAGTATGTTTGTTTTGCAGTGTCCAGAGCATTTCGATAGGAGTGGTAGACAGAAGTATATGTGAAGAAGTCATTAGAGCTTCGAGATTTACGCCAGTGACGTTCTGCTTTACGGGACAGTTTTTGAAGATTTCGTGTTGCTTTGGTGTGCCACGGTTGACATCGAAGTCGACGTGTAGTATGAAGTGTCGCTGGAGCCACTTGATCAAGGGCCGTTGCTAAGGTTAGGTGAAAATGAGGTACTGCCATCTCAGGGGATGAGAATGTAGAGATAGGGGAGAGAAGGTGTTGGAGAGAGGTGGAAAATTGTTGAAGATTAATAGAATTCAGATTTCTACAAGTATGAGGAGGCTTGGTTGAGTTAGACAGTAGAGAGGTTAGAGCAGTGGGGGTGAGAGTGTAGCTGATAAGGTGATGATCCGAGAGGGGGAAGGGTGTATTAATAAAGTTAGAAACTGAGCATAGTCTAGAGAAAACAAGATCAAGGCAGTGGCCATCCTTATGAGTAGATGATTCAATCCACTGGGAGAGGTCAAGTGAGGATGTTAGAGAGAGTAGTTTGGAAGCAGCTTTGGAAGGTGGGTTATCAATAGGGATGTTGAAGTCACCCATGATGATGGTGGGGATGTCTGAAGATAAGAAGTGAGGGAGCCATGCAGAGAAATCCTCAATAAATTGTTGGTGTGCTCCAGGGGGACGATAGATCACCGCAACACGTAGGGAGAATGGATTAAAAATGCGAATAGCATGTACTTCAAAAGATGTGAACGTGAGTGATGGGACATTTGGTAGAACTGTGTATGTGCACTGTGGGGAGAGAAGTAGTCCAACCCCACCTCCTTGTCTGCCTTCAGGTCTGGAGGTGTGGGTGAGATGGAGGCCACCATGTGAAAGTGCTGCAGGTGAGGCAGTGTCTGATTGCATGAGCCATGTTTCTGTTATTGCCAGAAGGTTGAGGTTTTTTGAGAGGAAGAGATCATGAACGGAGGTAAGTTTGTTACAAACAGATCGTGCATTCCAAAGGGCACATTTAAAGGACTTGGGAAGAGAGGGTAGACAGGTGATGTGTTTGAGGTTTGCTATAGAACGGTAGTGTTCTGATGTATGTGTGTGTGAGGAGTGTGGGGGACCTGGATTAGGTGATATATCACCAGCTAATAGAAGCAGAGTGAGCGAAAGATAGGCAAGGGGATTGTAAGATGTGTGGCCTTTTATTTTCTGGCGACAGGTGGAGGCTGTACTTGTTAGAGATAATAAATAGGACAACAGTTCATGGGTGTTAAATAGAGGTGAGTGGAGTAATGCAGGTGCAATATGAACAAATTTGTGTGTTTGTGGAGGGGTGAAAGATGACACAGTCCTAAAGATCATGCCATGAAAAGAGACTAAGAAAAGCAATTTGTGAAACATTGTGAAAAAAGGGGTAAAAGCAAAAAGCAAGGATATTTTAAGAATTACCTCTTAGCAGTATTCCATATAAATAGACAAGTAGTGCAGAAATAGGCTGTGGCAGATGTTGCTTATTGCGGAGAGTAAAAGCAAGGCAAATGTAGTCCAATGTTTGTCCAACTGTGTTGTCTAACTGTGCATTTTCGTCCACTTTGTGAGAAAATCCCACTTAGTGCAGAAATCACACACGTCTAACCCCACATACGTCTCCCCATAGAATGAAGCTAAGATGTAGTCAGTCTAATTTAGGAATACACTACAGATGTGCTAATTGGTCAGCTAATCAAAGGAAAAGAAAACATTTGTGGGAAAGGATAGAGGAGGCCAGATACCTATCATAAATTAGGCAGCAATAAAAGACTGTGCCAACCTAAGTTTAAACAGATAACAGTTTCCTATAACATACTTAAACACAGATTGCAGGGATGAAATTCACAGAATAATGATCAGAGTAGTAGTAGCAGCATGGATGAACATACTTAAACACAGACTGCAGGGATGAAATTCACAGAATAATGATCAGAGTAGTAGTAGCAGCATGGATGAACATACTTAAACACAGATTGCAGGGATGAAATTCACAGAATAATGATCAGAGTAGTAGTAGCAGCATGGATGAACATACTTAAACACAGATTGCAGGGATGAAATTCACAGAATAATGATCAGAGTAGTAGTAGCAGCATGGATGAACATACTTAAACACAGATTGCAGGGATGAAATTCACAGAATAATGATCAGAGTAGTAGTAGCAGCATGGATGAACATACTTAAACACAGATTGCAGGGATGAAATTCACAGAATAATGATCAGAGTAGTAGTAGCAGCATGGATGAACATACTTAAACACAGATTGCAGGGATGAAATTCACAGAATAATGATCAGAGTAGTAGTAGCAGCATGGATGAACATACCTGAAGATGAAAAGAGAAGAGAAAGATGAGGATTAGTTGCTGTGTTGTCTAACTGTGCATTTTCGTCCACTTTGTGAGAAAATCCCACTTAGTGCAGAAATCACACACGTCTAACCCCACATACGTCTCCCCATAGAATGAATTCATGATTCATAATTCATGATTCATGATTCATGATTTGATTCATGATTCATGATTCAATTCATGATTCATGATTCATAATTTATGATTCGATTCATGATTCATGATTCAATTAATGATTCATGATTCATGATTCAATTCATGATTCATGATTTAATTCATGATTAATGATTAATGATTCATGATTCATGATTAATGATTCATGATTCGATTCATGATTCATGATTCGATTCATGATTCATGATTCATGATTCAATTCATGATTTATGATTCAATTCATGATTAATGATTCATGATTCATGATTCATGATTCAATTCATGATTCATAATTCATGATTCATGATTCATGATTTGATTCATGATTCATGATTTAATTCATGATTCATGATTCATGATTTATGATTCAATTCATGATTCATGATTCAATTAATGATTCATGATTCATGATTCAATTCATGATTCATGATTCATGATTACTGATTCATGATTCGATTTATGATTCATGATTCATGATTTAATTCATGATTAATGATTCATGATTCATGATTTAATTTATGATTCATGATTCATGATTCGATTCATGATTCATGATTCATGATTCAATTCATGATTCATGATTCATGATTCATGATTCAATTCATGATTCATGATTCATGAATCATGATTTATGATTCGATTCATGATTCATGATTTATGATTCAATTCATGATTCATGATTCATGATTCATGATTCAATTCATGATTCATGATTCAAGATTCATGATTCAATTCATGATTCATAATTCATGATTCATGATTCATGATTTAATTCATGATTCATGATTCAATTCATGATTCATGATTCATGATTCATGATTTATGATTCGATTCATGATTCATGATTCAATTAATGATTCATGATTCAATTCATGATTCATGATTCATGATTTATTCATGATTAATGATTAATGATTCATGATTCATGATTCGATTCATGATTCATGATTCAATTCATGATTCATGATTTATGATTCAATTCATGATTCATGATTCAATTCATAATTCATGATTCAATTCATGATTCATGATTCAATTCATGATTCATGATTCATGATTCAATTCATGATTCATGAATCATGATTCAATTCATGATGCATAATTCATGATTCATGATTCAATTCATGATTCATGATTCATGATTCATGATTCATGATTTATGATTCAATTCATGATTCATGATTCATGATTAATGATTCAATTCATGATTCATAATTCATGATTCATGATTCAATTCATGATTCATAATTCATGATTCATGATTCATGATTTGATTCATGATTCATGATTCAATTCATGATTCATGATTCATGATTCATGATTTATGATTCGATTCATGATTCATGATTCAATTAATGATTCATGATTCATGATTCAATTCATGATTCATGATTCATGATTTAATTCATGATTAATGATTAATGATTCATGATTCATGATTCGATTCATGATTCATGATTCAATTCATGATTCATGATTCATGATTCATGATTTATGATTCGATTCATGATTCATGATTCAATTAATGATTCATGATTTAATTCATGATTCATGATTAATGATTCATGATTCGATTAATGATTCATGATTCATGATTTAATTCATGATTCATGATTACTGATTTGATTCATGATTCATGATTTATGATTTGATTCATGATTCATGATTTATGATTCAATTCATGATTCATGATTCATGATTCATGATTCAATTCATGATTCATGATTCAATTAATGATTCATGATTCATGATTCAATTCATGATTCATGATTCATGATTTAATTCATGATTAATGATTAATGATTCATGATTCATGATTAATGATTCATGATTCGATTCATGATTCATGATTCGATTCATGATTCATGATTCATGATTCATGATTTAATTCATGATTCATGATTCAATTCATGATTCATGATTCATGATTCATGATTCAATTCATGATTCATGATTCGATTCATGATTCATGATTCATGATTCAATTCATGATTCATGATTTATGATTCAATTCATGATTAATGATTCATGATTCATGATTCATGATTCAATTCATGATTCATAATTCATGATTCATGATTCATGATTTGATTCATGATTCATGATTTAATTCATGATTCATGATTCAAGATTCGATTCATGATTCATGATTCATGATTCAATTCATGATTCATGATTCATGATTCAATTCATGATTCATGATTAATGAATCATGATTTATGATTCGATTCATGATTCATGATTTATGATTCAATTCATGATTCATGATTCATGATTCAATTCATGATTCATGATTCAAGATTCATGATTCAATTCATGATTCATGATTCATGAATCATGATTTATGATTCAATTCATGATTCATGATTCATGATTCAATTCATGATTCATGATTTAATTCATGATTCATGATTCAATTCATGATTCATGATTCATGATTCATGATTTATGATTCGATTCATGACTCATGATTCAATTAATGATTCATGATTCAATTCATGATTCATGATTCATGATTTATTCATGATTAATGATTAATGATTCATGATTCATGATTCGATTCATGATTCATGATTCAATTCATGATTCATGATTTATGATTCAATTCATGATTCATGATTCAATTCATGATTCATGATTCAATTCATGATTCATGATTCATGATTCAATTCATGATTCATGAATCATGATTCAATTCATGATGCATAATTCATGATTCATGATTCAATTCATGATTCATGATTCATGATTCATGATTCATGATTTATGATTCAATTCATGATTCATGATTCATGATTAATGATTCAATTCATGATTCATAATTCATGATTCATGATTCAATTCATGATTCATAATTCATGATTCATGATTCATGATTGATTCATGATTCATGATTCAATTCATGATTCATGATTCATGATTCATGATTTATGAGTCGATTCATGATTCATGATTCAATTAATGATTCATGATTCATGATTCAATTCATGATTCATGATTCATGATTTAATTCATGATTAATGATTAATGATTCATGATTCATGATTCGATTCATGATTCATGATTCAATTCATGATTCATGATTCATGATTCATGATTTATGATTCGATTCATGATTCATGATTCAATTAATGATTCATGATTTAATTCATGATTCATGATTAATGATTCATGATTCGATTAATGATTCATGATTCATGATTTAATTCATGATTCATGATTCATGATTCGATTCATGATTCATGATTCATGATTAATGATTTGATTCATGATTCATGATTCAATTCATGATTCATGATTCATGATTCGATTCATGATTCATGATTACTGATTTGATTCATGATTCATGATTCATGATTCATGATTTATGATTCAATTCATGATTCATGATTCATGATTCATGATTCAATTCATGATTCATGATTCAATTAATGATTCATGATTCATGATTCAATTCATGATTCATGATTCATGATTTAATTCATGATTAATGATTAATGATTCATGATTCATGATTAATGATTCATGATTCGATTCATGATTCATGATTCGATTCATGATTCATGATTCATGATTCATGATTTAATTCATGATTCATGATTCAATTCATGATTCATGATTCATGATTCATGATTCAATTCATGATTCATGATTCGATTCATGATTCATGATTCATGATTCAATTCATGATTCATGATTTATGATTCAATTCATGATTAATGATTCATGATTCATGATTCATGATTCAATTCATGATTCATAATTCATGATTCATGATTCATGATTTGATTCATGATTCATGATTTAATTCATGATTCATGATTCATGATTTATGATTCAATTCATGATTCATGATTCAATTAATGATTCATGATTCAATTCATGATTCATGATTCATGATTACTGATTCATGATTCGATTTATGATTCATGATTCATGATTTAATTCATGATTAATGATTCATGATTCATGATTTAATTTATGATTCATGATTCAAGATTCGATTCATGATTCATGATTCATGATTCAATTCATGATTCATGATTCATGATTCATGATTCAATTCATGATTCATGATTAATGAATCATGATTTATGATTTGATTCATGATTCATGATTTATGATTCAATTCATGATTCATGATTCATGATTCATGATTCAATTCATGATTCATGATTCAAGATTCATGATTCAATTCATGATTCATGATTCATGAATCATGATTTATGATTCAATTCATGATTCATGATTCATGATTCAATTCATGA
>NW_027448247.1:0-59481 GCF_038048845.1 Mixophyes fleayi
TGAATTGAATTATGAATCATGAATCAAGATTTGAATCATGAATCATGAATCATGAATTGAATCATGAATCATGAATCATGAATCATGAATTAAATCATGAATCATAAATTGAATGATGAATTGAATCATGAATCATGAATCATGAATCATAAATTGAACCATGAATCATGAATCATGAAGTGAATCATGAATTTAATCATGAATCATGATTCATGAATTGAATCATGAATCATGATTCATGAATTGAATCATGAATTGAATCATGAATTATAAATTAAATCATGAATCATGAATTGAATCATGAATTGAATCATGAATCATGAATTGAATCATGAATCATAAATGTAATCATGAATCATGAATCATGAATTGAATCATGAATCATGAATCATGAATTGAATCATGAATCGAATCATGAATCATGAATCATAAATTGAATCATGAATCATGAATCTTGAATTGAATCTTGAATTGAATTATGAATCATGAATCAAGATTTGAATCATGAATCATGAATCATAAATTGAATTATGAATCATAAATCATGAATTGAATCATGAACTGAATCATGAATCATGAATTGAATCATGAATCATAAATCATGAATCGAATCATGAATCATGAATCTAATCATGAATCATGAATCATGAATTGAATCATGAATCATGAATCATGAATTGAATCATGAATCAAGAATCATGAATCATGAATCATGAATCATGAATTGAATCATGAATCATGAATCGAATCATGAATCATGAATTGAATCATGAATCGAATCATGAATCATGAATCATGAATCATAAATTGAATCATGAATTGAATCATGAATCATGAATCATAAATTGAACCATGAATCATGAATCATGAACTGAATCATGAATTGAATCATGAATCATGATTCATGAATTGAATCATGAATCATGATTCATGAATTGAATCATGAATTGAATCATGAATCATGAATCATGAATCATAAATTGAACCATGAATCATGAATCATGAAGTGAATCATGAATTGAATCATGAATCATGATTCATGAATTGAATCATGAATTGAATCATGAATTATAAATTAAATCATGAATCAAGAATTGAATCATGAATCATGAATCAAAAATTGAATCATGAATCAAAAATTGAATCATGAATCATGAATCATGAATCATGAATCATGAATCATGATTTGAATCATGAATTGAATCATGAATTAAATCATGAATCATGAATCATGAATTGAATCATGAATCATGAATTGAATCATGAATCATGAATCGAATCATGAATCATGAATTGAATCATGAATTGAATCATAAATCATGAATTGTATCATGAATCGAATCATGAATTTTGAATCATGAATTGAATCATGAATCATGAATAATGAATTGAATAATGAATCATGAATCATGAATCAAATCATGAATCATGAGTCAAGAATAATGAATCGAATCATGAATCATGAATTGAATCATGAATCATGAATCATGAATTATGAATTGAATCATGAATTATGAATTGAATCATGAATCATAAATCATGAATCCTGAATCGAATCATGAATCATTAATCATGAATCGTGAATCATGAATCATGAATTGAATCATGAATCATGAATCATGAATTGAATCATAAATCATGAATCATGAATCATGAATTGAATCATGAATCATGAATCATAAATTGAATCATGAATCATGAATTGAATCATGAATCATGAATCATGAATTGAATAATGAATCATGAATCATGAATTGAATCATGAACCATGAATCGATCATGAATCATGAATTGAATCATGAATCGAATCATGAATCATGAATCATGAATTGTATCATGAATCATGAATCGAATCATGAATCTTGAATCAAGAATTGAATCATGAATCATGAATTGAATAATGAATCATGAATCATGAATCGAATCATGAATCATGAGTCAAGAATCATGAATCGAATCATGAATCATGAATCATGAATCATGAATAATGAATCATGAATTGAATCATGAATCATGAATCATGAATTGAATCATGAATCATGAATCATGAATTGAATCATGAATCATGAATCATGAATTGAATCATGAATCATGAATCTTGAATCATGAATCATGAATTGAATCATGAATCATGAATCATGAATCATGAATCATGAATCATGAATCATGAATTGAATCATGAATCATGAATCATGAATCGAATCATGAATCATGAATCATGAATCATGAATTGAATCATGAATCATGAATCATGAATCATGAATCATGAATTGAATCATGAATCATGAATCATGAATTGAATCATGAATCATGAATCATGAATCATGAATCATGAATCGAATCATGAATCATAAATCAAGAATCATGAATCGAATCATGAATCATAAATCGAATCATGAATCATGAATCATGAATTGAATCATGATTTATGAATCATGAATCATGAAATAAATCCTGAATCATAAATTGAATCATGAATTCAATCATAAATCATGAATCATGAATCATAAATTGAACCATGAATCATGAATCATGAAGTGAATCATGAATTTATTCATGAATCATGAATCATGAATTTATTCATGAATCATGAATCATGAATCATGAATTGAATCATGAATCATAAATCATGAATCATAAATTAAACCATGAATCATGAATCATGAAGTGAGTCATGAATTGAATCATGAATCATGATTCATGAATTGAATCATGAATTGAATCATGAATCATGAATCATAAATTGAACCATGAATCATGAATCATGAAGTGAATCATGAATTGAATCATGAATCATGATTCATGAATTGAATAATGAATTGAATCATGAATTATAAATTAAATCATGAATCAAGAATTGAATCATGAATTGAATCATGAATCATGAATTGAATCATGAATCATGAATCATGAATCATGAATTGAATCATGAATTGAATCATGAATCATGAATCATGAATCATGAATTGAATCATGAATCATGAATCATAAATTGAATCATGAATCATGAATTGAATCATGAATCATGAATCATGAATCATGAATTCAATCATGAATCATTAATCATGAATTGAATCATGAATTGAATCATGAATCATGAATCATGAATTGAATCATGAATCATGAATCATGAATCATGAATCATGAATCATGAATCAAATCATGAATCATGAATTGAATCATAAATCGAATCATGAATCATGAATTGTATCATGAATCATGAATCGAATCATGAATCTTGAATCATGAATTGAATCATGAATCATGAATCATGAATCATGAATCATGAATTGAATAATGAATCATGAATCATGAATCGAATCATGAATCATGAGTCAAGAATCATGAATCGAATCATGAATCATAAATTGAATCATGAATCATGAATCATGAATTATGAATTGAATCATGAATCATAAATCATGAATCCTGAATCGAATCATGAATCATTAATCATGAATCGTGAATCATGAATTATGAATTGAATCATGAATCATGAATCATGAATTGAATCATGAATCATGAATCATAAATTGAATCATGAATCATGAATCATGAATTGAATCATGAATTGAATCATGAATCATGAATCATGAATTGAATCATGATTCATGAATCTTGAATTGAATCATGAATTGAATTATGAATCATGAATGAATAATTGAATCATGAATCAGGAATCATGAATCATGAATCATAATTTGAATCATGAATCATGAATCATGAATTGAATCATGAATTGAATCATGAATCATGAATCATGAATTGAATCATGAATCATGAATCCTGAATCGAATCATGAATCATGAATTGAATCATGAATCGAATCATGAATCATGAATTGAATAATGAATCATGAATCATGAATCGAATCATGAATCATGAGTCAAGAATCTTGAATCGAATCATGAATCATGAATTGAATCATGAATCATGAATCATGAATTATGAATTGAATCATGAATCATAAATCATGAATCCTGAATTGAATCATGAATCATTAATCATGAATCGTGAATCATGAATCATGAATTGAATCATGAATCATGAATCATGAATCATGAATTGAATAATGAATCATGAATCATGAGTCATGAATTGTATCATGAAACATGAATCGAATCATGAATCTTGAATCATGAATTGAATCATGAATCATGAATCATGAATTGAATAATGAATCATGAATCATGAATTGAATCATGAATCATGAATCATGAATTGAATCATGAATCGAATCATGAATCATGAATTGAATCATGAATCATGAATTAAATCATGAATCATAAATCATGAATTGAATCATGAATCATGAATCATGAATCATGAATCATGAATCATGAATTGAATCATGAATCATGAATCGAATCATGAATCTTGAATCATGAATTGAATTGAATCATGAATCATGAATTGAATAATGAATCATGAATCATGAATCATGAATTGAATCATGAATCATGAATTATGAATTGAATCATGAATCATGAATCATGAATTGAATCATGAATCGAATCATGAATCATGAATTGAATCATGAATCATGAATTAAATCATGAATCATAAATCATGAATTGAATCATGAATCATGAATCATGAATCATGAATCATGAATTGAATCATGAATCATGAATCGAATCATGAATCATGAATTGAATCATGAATCGAATCATGAATCATGAATCATGAATTGAATCATGAATCATGAATCGAATCATGAATCTTGAATTATGAATTGAATCATGAATCATGAATCATGAATCATGAATTGAATAATGAATCATGAATCATGAATCGAATCATGAATCATGAGTCAAAAATCATGAATCGAATCATGAATCTTGAATTGAATCATGAATCATGAATCATGAATCATGAATTGAATCATGATTTATGAATCATGAATCATGAATCGAATCATGAATCATAAATCAAGAATCATGAATCGAATCATGAATCATAAATCGAATCATGAATCATGAATCATGAATTGAATCATGATTTATGAATCATGAATCATGAATCGAATCATAAATCATGAATCATGAATCATGAATCATGAATTGAATCATGAATCATGAATCATGAATTGAATCATGAATCAAGAATCATGAATCATGAATCATGAATTGAATCATGAATCATGAATCATGAATTGAATCATGAATTATAAATTAAATCATGAATCATGAATTGAATCATGAATTGAATCATGAATCATGAATCATGAATCATGAATTGAATCATGAATCATGAATCATGAATTGAATCATGAATCATGAATCATGAATTGAATCATGAATCGAATCATGAAACATGAATTGAATCATGAATCATGAATCATAAATTGAATGATGAATCATGAATTGAATCATGAATCGAATCATGAAACATGAATTGAATCATGAATCATGAATCATGAATTGAATCATGAATCATGAATTGAATCATGAATCGAATCATGAATCATGAATTGAATCATGAATCATGAATTAAATCATGAATCATAAATCATGAATTGAATCATGAATCATGAATCATGAATCATGAATCATGAATTGAATCATGAATCATGAATCGAATCATGAATCTTGAATCATGAATTGAATTGAATCATGAATCATGAATTGAATAATGAATCATGAATCATGAATCATGAATTGAATCATGAATCATGAATTATGAATTGAATCATGAATCATGAATTGAATCATGAATCGAATCATGAATCATGAATTGAATCATGAATCATGAATTAAATCATGAATCATAAATCATGAATTGAATCATGAATCATGAATCATGAATCATGAATTGAATCATGAATCATGAATCGAATCATGAATCATGAATTGAATCATGAATCGAATCATGAATCATGAATCATGAATTGAATCATGAATCATGAATCGAATCATGAATCTTGAATTATGAATTGAATCATGAATCATGAATCATGAATCATGAATTGAATAATGAATCATGAATCATGAATCGAATCATGAATCATGAGTCAAAAATCATGAATCGAATCATGAATCTTGAATTGAATCATGAATCATGAATCATGAATCATGAATTGAATCATGATTTATGAATCATGAATCATGAATCGAATCATGAATCATAAATCAAGAATCATGAATCGAATCATGAATCATAAATCGAATCATGAATCATGAATCATGAATTGAATCATGATTTATGAATCATGAATCATGAATCGAATCATAAATCATGAATCATGAATCATGAATCATGAATTGAATCATGAATCATGAATCATGAATTGAATCATGAATCAAGAATCATGAATCATGAATCATGAATTGAATCATGAATCATGAATCATGAATTGAATCATGAATTATAAATTAAATCATGAATCATGAATTGAATCATGAATTGAATCATGAATCATGAATCATGAATCATGAATTATGAATTGAATCATGAATCATGAATCATGAATTGAATCATGAATCATGAATCATGAATTGAATCATGAATCGAATCATGAAACATGAATTGAATCATGAATCATGAATCATAAATTGAATGATGAATCATGAATTGAATCATGAATCGAATCATGAAACATGAATTGAATCATGAATCATGAATCATGAATTGAATCATGAATCATGAATATTGAATTGAATCATGAATTGAATCATGGATTATGAATCATGAATTGAATCATGAATCATAAATCATGAATTGAATCATGAATCATGAATCGAATTATGAATCATGAATTGAATCATGAATCGAATCATGAATCATGAATTGTATCATGAATCATGAATCGAATCATGAATCATGAATCATGAATTGAATCATGAATCATGAATCATGAATCGAATCATGAATCATGAATCATGAATTAAATCATAAATCATGAATCGTGAATCGAATCATAATTCATGAATCATGAATCATGAATTTTATCATGAATCATGAATCATGAATTATGAATTGAATCATGAATCATGAATCATGAATTGAATCATGAATCATGAATCATGAATCATGAATTGAATCATGAATCATGAATCATGAATTGAATCATGAATCATGAATCATGAATCATGAATTGAATCATGAATCATGAATCATGAATCATGAATCATAAATCATGAATCATGAATCATGAATCGAATCATGAATCTTGAATCATGAATTGAATCATAAATCATGAATCATGAATTGAATAATGAATCATGAATCGAATCATGAATCATGAATTGAATCATGAATCATGAATCATGAATTGAATCATGAATCATGAATCGAATCATGAATCATGAATCATGAATTGAATCATGAATCATGAATCATCAATCATCAATCATGAATCATGAATTGAATCATGAATCATGAATCGAATCATGAATCATGAATTGAATCATGAATCGAATCATGAATCTTGAATCATGAATTGAATCATAAATCATGAATCATGAATCATGAATTGAATAATGAATCATGAATCATGAATCGAATCATGAATCATGAATTGAATCATGAATCATGAATCATGAATCGAATCATGAATCATGAATCAAGAATCATGAATTGAATCATGAATCATGAATCTAATCATGAATCTTGAATCATGAATTGAATCATGAATCATGAATCATGAATTGAATAATGAATCATGAATCATGAATCGAATCATGAATCATGAGTAAAAAATCATGAATCGAATGATGAATCATGAATCACGCATCATGAATTATGAATTGAATCATGAATTGAATCATAAATCATGAATCATGAATCGAATCATGAATCATGAATCAAGAATCATGAATCGAATCATGAATCATGAATCGAATCATGAATCATGAATCATGAATTGAATCATGAATCATGAATCATGAATCATGAATCGAATCATGAATCATGAATCATGAATCATGAATTGAATCATGAATCATGAATCATGAATTGAATCATGAATCATGAATCATGAATCATGAATCATGAATTAAATCATGAATCATGAATCATGAATTGAATCATGAATCATGAATCATGAATCATGAATCATGAATCATAAATTGAATCATGAATCATGAATCATGAATTGAATCATAAATCATGAATCATGAATCATGAATTAAATCCTGAATCATAAATTGAACCATGAATCATGAATCATGAATTGAATCATGAATTGAATCATGAATCATGAATCATAAATCCTGAATCATGAATCATGAATTGAATCATGAATCATGATTCATGAATCGAATCATGAATCATGAATCATGATTCATGAATCGAATCATGAATCATGAATTAAATCATGAATTGAATCATGAATCATGAATTGAATCATAATTCATGAATCATGAATCGAATCATGAATCATGAATCAAGAATCATGAATTGAATCATGAATCATGAATCATGAATCATAAATCATGAATCGAATCATGAATCATGAATCATGAATCATGAATCATGAATCATGAATCATGAATCATGAATCATGAATTATGAATCTTAAATCTAATGATGAATCATGAATCATGAATCGAATCATGAATCATGAATCATGAATCATGAATTGAATAATGAATCATGAATCATGAATCATGAATCATGAATTGAATCATGAATCATGAATCATGAATCATGAATTGAATCATGAATCATGAATCGTGAATCGAATCATGAATCATGAATCAAGAATCATGAATCGAATCATGAATCATGAATCGAATCATGAATCATGAATCATGAATCATGAATTGAATCATGAATCATGAATCGAATCATGAATCATGAATCATGAATTGAATCATGAATCATGAATCATGAATCATGAATCATGAATTGAATCATGAATCATGAATCGAATTATGAATTGTATCATGAATCATGAATCGAATCATGAATCTTGTATCATGAATTGAATCATGAATCATGAATCATGAATTGAATAATGAATCATGAATCATGAATCATGAATTGAATCATGAATCATGAATTATGAATTGAATCATGAATCATGAATCATGAATTGAATCATGAATCAAATCATGAATCATGAATTGAATCATGAATCATGAATTAAATCATGAATCATAAATCATGAATTGAATCATGAATCATGAATCATGAGTTGAATCATGAATCATGAATCGAATCATGAATCATGAATTGAATCATGAATCATAAATCGAATCATGAATTGAATAATGAATCATGAATCATGAATCGAATCATGAATCATGAGTCAAAAAATCATGAATCGAATCATGAATCTTGAATTGAATCATGAATCATGAATCATGACTCATGAATTGAATCATGAATCATGAATCATGAATCATGAATTGAATCATGAATCATGAATCGAATCATGAATCATGAATCAAGAATCATGAATCGAATCATGAATCATAAATCGAATCATGAATCATGAATCATGAATTGAATCATGATTTATGAATCATGAATCATGAGTCGAATCATGAATCATGAATCATGAATCATGAATCATGAATCATGAATTGAATCATGAATCATGAATCTTGAATTGAATCATGAATCATGAATCTTGAATTGAATCATGAATTGAATCATGGATTATGAATCATGAATTGAATCATGAATCATAAATCATGAATTGAATCGTGAATCATGAATCGAATCATGAATCATGAATTGAATCATGAATCATGAATCATGAATTGAATCATAATTTATGAATCATGAATCGAATCATGAATCATGAATCAAGAATCATGAATCGAATCATGAATCATGAATCAAATCATGAATCATGAATTAAATCATGAATCATGAATCATGAATCATGAATCATAAATCATGAATCGAATCATGAATCATGAATCATGAATCATGAATCATGAATCATGAATCATGAATCATGAATTGAATCATGAATCATGAATCATGAATTGAATCATGAATCATGAATCATGAATTATGAATCTTAAATCGAATGATGAATCATGAATCATGAATCGAATCATGAATCATGAATCATGAATTGAATAATGAATCATGAATCATGAATCATGAATCATGAATCATGAATTATGAATTGAATCATTATTCATGAATCATTATTCATGAATCATGAATTGAATCATGAATCATGAATCATGAATCATGAATTGAATCATGAATCATGAATCATGAATCGAATCATGAATCATGAATCAAGAATCATGAATCGAATCATGAATCATGAATCGAATCATGAATCATGAATCATGAATCATGAATCGAATCATGAATCATGAATCATGAATTGAATCATGAATCATGAATCGAATCATGAATCATGAATCATGAATTGAATCATGAATCATGAATCATGAATCATGAATTGAATCATGAATCATGAATCGAATCATGAATTGTATCATGAATCATGAATCGAATCATGAATCTTGTATCATGAATTGAATCATGAATCATGAATCATGAATTGAATAATGAATCATGAATCATGAATCATGAATTGAATCATGAATCATGAATTATGAATTGAATCATGAATCATGAATCGAATAATGAATTATGAATCATGAATTGAATCATGAATCATGAATCATGAATCATCAATCATGAATCATGAATTGAATCATGAATCATGAATCGAATCATGAATCATGAATTGAATCATGAATCGAATCATGAATCTTGAATCATGAATTGAATCATAAATCATGAATCATGAATTGAATAATGAATCATGAATCATGAATCGAATCATGAATCATGAATTGAATCATGAATCATGAATCATGAATCATGAATCATGAATTGAATCATGAATCATGAATCAAGAATCATGAATTGAATCATGAATCATGAATCTAATCATGAATCTTGAATCATGAATTGAATCATGAATCATGAATCATGAATTGAATAATGAATCATGAATCATGAATCGAATCATGAATCATGAGTAAAAAATCATGAATCGAATGATGAATCATGAATTGAATCATGAATCATGCATCATGAATTATGAATTGAATCATGAATTGAATCATAAATCATGAATCATGAATCGAATCATGAATCATGAATCAAGAATCATGAATCGAATCATGAATCATGAATCGAATCATGAATCATGAATCATGAATTGAATCATGAATCATGAATCATGAATCATGAATCGAATCATGAAATATGAATCATGAATCATGAATTGAATCATGAATCATGAATCATGAATTGAATCATGAATCATGAATCATGAATCATGAATCATGAATCATGAATTAAATCATGAATCATGAATCATGAATTGAATCATGAATCATGAATCATGAATCATGAATCATAAATTGAATCATGAATCATGAATCATGAATTGAATCATAAATCATGAATCATGAATCATGAATTAAATCCTGAATCATAAATTGAACCATGAATCATGAATCATGAAGTGAATCATGAATTGAATCATGAATCATGAATCATGAATCCTGAATCATGAATCATGAATTGAATCATGAATCATGATTCATGAATCGAATCATGAATCATGAATCATGATTCATGAATCGAATCATGAATCATGAATTAAATCATGAATTGAATCATGAATCATGAATCATGAATTGAATCATAATTCATGAATCATGAATCGAATCATGAATCATGAATCAAGAATCATAAATCGAATCATGAATCATGAATCAAATCATGAATCATGAATCATGAATTGAATCATGAATCATGAATCATGAATCATAAATCATGAATCGAATCATGAATCATGAATCATGAATCATGAATCATGAATCATGAATCATGAATCATGAATCATGAATTGAATCATGAATCATGAATCATGAATCATGAATTATGAATCTTAAATCGAATGATGAATCATGAATCATGAATCGAATCATGAATCATGAATCATGAATCATGAATTGAATAATGAATCATGAATCATGAATCATGAATCATGAATTGAATCATGAATCATGAATCATGAATCATGAATTGAATCATGAATCATGAATCGAATCATGAATCATGAATCAAGAATCATGAATCGAATCATGAATCATAAATCGAATCATGAATCATGAATCATGAATTGAATCATGATTTATGAATCATGAATCATGTGTCGAATCATGAATCATGAATCATGAATCATGAATCATGAATCATGAATCATGAATTGAATCATGAATCATGAATCATGAATTGAATCATGAATCAAGAATCATGAATCATGAATCATGAATCATGAATCATGAATTGAATCATGAATCATGAATCATGAATTGAATCATGAATCATGAATTAAATCCTGAATCATAAACTGAATCATGAATTGAATCATGAATCATGAATTAAATCCTGAATCATAAATTGAATCATGAATTGAATCATGAATCATGAACCATGAATCATGAATTGAATCATGAATTATGAATTAAATCATGAATCATGAATTGAATCATGAATTGAATCATGAATCATGAATTTAATCATGAATCATGAATTGAATCATGAATCATGAATCATGAATCATGAATTTAATCATGAATCATGAATTGAATCATGAATCATGAATCATGAATTGAATCATGAATCGAATCATGAAACATGAATTGAATCATGAATCTTGAATCATAAATTGAATCATGAATCATGAATTGAATCATGAATCATGAATCTTGAATTGAATCATGAATCATGAATCTTGAATTGAATCATGAATTGAATCATGGATTATGAATCATGAATTGAATCATGAATCATAAATCATGAATTGAATCATGAATCATGAATCGAATCATGAATCATGAATTGAATCATGAATCATGAATCATGAATTGAATCATAATTCATGAATCATGAATCGAATCATGAATCATGAATCAAGAATCATGAATCGAATCATGAATCATGAATCAAATCATGAATCATGAATTAAATCATGAATCATGAATCATGAATCATGAATCATAAATCATGAATCGAATCATGAATCATGAATCATGAATCATGAATCATGAATCATGAATCATGAATCATGAATTGAATCATGAATCATGAATCATGAATTGAATCATGAATCATGAATCATGAATTATGAATCTTAAATCGAATGATGAATCATGAATCATGAATCGAATCATGAATCATGAATCATGAATTGAATAATGAATCATGAATCATGAATCATGAATCATGAATAATGAATCATGAATTATGAATTGAATCATTATTCATGAATCATTATTCATGAATCATGAATTGAATCATGAATCATGAATCATGAATCATGAATTGAATCATGAATCATGAATCATGAATCGAATCATGAATCATGAATCAAGAATCATGAATCGAATCATGAATCATGAATCGAATCATGAATCATGAATCATGAATCATGAATCGAATCATGAATCATGAATCATGAATTGAATCATGAATCATGAATCGAATCACGAATCATGAATCATGAATTGAATCATGAATCATGAATCATGAATCATGAATTGAATCATGAATCATGAATCGAATCATGAATTGTATCATGAATCATGAATCGAATCATGAATCTTGTATCATGAATTGAATCATGAATCATGAATCATGAATTGAATAATGAATCATGAATCATGAATCATGAATTGAATCATGAATCATGAATTATGAATTGAATCATGAATCATGAATCGAATCATGAATCATGAATCATGAATTGAATCATGAATCATGAATCATGAATCATCAATCATGAATCATGAATTGAATCATGAATCATGAATCGAATCATGAATCATGAATTGAATCATGAATCGAATCATGAATCTTGAATCATGAATTGAATCATAAATCATGAATCATGAATTGAATAATGAATCATGAATCATGAATCGAATCATGAATCATGAATTGAATCATGAATCATGAATCATGAATCATGAATCATGAATTGAATCATGAATCATGAATCAAGAATCATGAATTGAATCATGAATCATGAATCTAATCATGAATCTTGAATCATGAATTGAATCATGAATCATGAATCATGAATTGAATAATGAATCATGAATCATGAATCGAATCATGAATCATGAGTAAAAAATCATGAATCGAATGATGAATCATGAATTGAATCATGAATCATGCATCATGAATTATGAATTGAATCATGAATTGAATCATAAATCATGAATCATGAATCGAATCATGAATCATGAATCAAGAATCATGAATCGAATCATGAATCATGAATCGAATCATGAATCATGAATCATGAATTGAATCATGAATCATGAATCATGAATCGAATCATGAAATATGAATCATGAATCATGAATTGAATCATGAATCATGAATCATGAATTGAATCATGAATCATGAATCATGAATCATGAATCATGAATTAAATCATGAATCATGAATCATGAATTGAATCATGAATCATGAATCATGAATCATGAATCATAAATTGAATCATGAATCATGAATCATGAATTGAATCATAAATCATGAATCATGAATCATGAATTAAATCCTGAATCATAAATTGAACCATGAATCATGAATCATGAAGTGAATCATGAATTGAATCATGAATCATGAATCATGAATCCTGAATCATGAATCATGAATTGAATCATGAATCATGATTCATGAATCGAATCATGAATCATGAATCATGATTCATGAATCGAATCATGAATCATGAATTAAATCATGAATTGAATCATGAATCATGAATCATGAATTGAATCATAATTCATGAATCATGAATCGAATCATAAATCATGAATCAAGAATCATAAATCGAATCATGAATCATGAATCAAATCATGAATCATGAATCATGAATTGAATCATGAATCATGAATCATGAATCATAAATCATGAATCGAATCATGAATCATGAATCATGAATCATGAATCATGAATCATGAATCATGAATCATGAATCATGAATCATGAATTGAATCATGAATCATGAATCATGAATCATGAATTATGAATCTTAAATCGAATGATGAATCATGAATCATGAATCGAATCATGAGTCATGAATCATGAATCATGAATTGAATAATGAATCATGAATCATGAATCATGAATCATGAATTGAATCATGAATCATGAATCATGAATCATGAATTGAATCATGAATCATGAATCGTGAATCGAATCATGAATCATGAATCAAGAATCATGAATCGAATCATGAATCATGAATCGAATCATGAATCATGAATCATGAATCATGAATCGAATCATGAATCATGAATCATGAATCATGAATTGAATCATGAATCATGAATCGAATCATGAATCATGAATCATGAATTGAATCATGAATCATGAATCATGAATCATGAATCATGAATTGAATCATGAATCATGAATCGAATTATGAATTGTATCATGAATCATGAATCGAATCATGAATCTTGTATCATGAATTGAATCATGAATCATGAATCATGAATCATGAATTGAATCATGAATCATGAATTATGAATTGAATCATGAATAATGAATCATGAATTGAATCATGAATCAAATCATGAATCATGAATTGAATCATGAATCATGAATTAAATCATGAATCATAAATCATGAATTGAATCATGAATCATGAATCATGAATCATGAATCATGAGTTGAATCATGAATCATGAATCGAATCATGAATCATGAATTGAATCATGAATCGAATCATGAATCATGAATCATGAATTGAATCATGAATCATGAATCGAATCATGAATCTTGAATCATGAATCATGAATCATGAATCATGAATTGAATAATGAATCATGAATCATGAATCGAATCATGAATCATGAGTCAAAAATCATGAATCGAATCATGAATCTTGAATTGAATCATGAATCATGAATCATGACTCATGAATTGAATCATGAATCATGAATCATGAATCATGAATTGAATCATGAATCATGAATCGAATCATGAATCATAAATCAAGAATCATGAATCGAATCATGAATCATAAATCGAATCATGAATCATGAATCATGAATTGAATCATGATTTATGAATCATGAATCATGAGTCGAATCATGAATCATGAATCATGAATCATGAATCATGAATTGAATCATGAATCATGAATCATGAATTGAATCATGAATCAAGAATCATGAATCATGAATCATGAATCATGAATCATGAATTGAATCATGAATCATGAATCATGAATTGAATCATGAATCATGAATTAAATCCTGAATCATAAACTGAATCATGAATTGAATCATGAATCATGAATTAAATCCTGAATCATAAATTGAATCATGAATTGAATCATGAATCATGAACCATGAATCATGAATTGAATCATGAATCATGAATCATGAAGTGAATCATGAATTAAATCATGAATCATGATTCATGAATTGAATCATGAATTGAATCATGAATTATAAATTAAATCATGAATCATGAATTGAATCATGAATTGAATCATGAATCATGAATTTAATCATGAATCATGAATTGAATCATGAATCATGAATCATGAATCATGAATTGAATCATGAATCATGAATTGAATCATGAATCATGAATCATGAATTGAATCATGAATCGAATCATGAAACATGAATTGAATCATGAATCTTGAATCATAAATTGAATCATGAATCATGAATTGAATCATGAATCATGAATCTTGAATTGAATCATGAATCATGAATCTTGAATTGAATCATGAATTGAATCATGGATTATGAATCATGAATTGAATCATGAATCATAAATCATGAATTGAATCATGAATCATGAATCGAATCATGAATCATGAATTGAATCATGAATCATGAATCAAATCATGAATCATGAATCATGAATTGAATCATGAATCATGAATCATGAATCATGAATCATAAATCATGAATCGAATCATGAATTATGAATCATGAATCATGAATCATGAATCATGAATTGAATCATGAATCATAAATCATGAATCGAATCATGAATCATGAATCATGAATTGAATCATGAATCATGAATCATGAATTGAATCATGAATCATGAATCATGAATCATGAATTATGAATCTTAAATCGAATGATGAATCATGAATCATGAATCGAATCATGAATCATGAATCATGAATTGAATAATGAATCATGAATCATGAATCATGAATCATGAATCATGAATCATGAATTATGAATTGAATCATTATTCATGAATCATTATTCATGAATCATGAATTGAATCATGAATCATGAATCATGAATTGAATCATGAATCATGAATCATGAATCGAATCATGAATCAAGAATCATGAATCGAATCATGAATCATGAATCGAATCATGAATCATGAATCATGAATCATGAATCGAATCATGAATCATGAATCATGAATTGAATCATGAATCATGAATCGAATCATGAATCATGAATCATGAATTGAATCATGAATCATGAATCATGAATCATGAATTGAATCATGAATCATGAATCGAATCATGAATTGTATCATGAATCATGAATCGAATCATGAATCTTGTATCATGAATTGAATCATGAATCATGAATCATGAATTGAATAATGAATCATGAATCATGAATCATGAATTGAATCATGAATCATGAATTATGAATTGAATCATGAATCATGAATCATGAATTGAATCATGAATCAAATCATGAATCATGAATTGAATCATGAATCATGAATTAAATCATGAATCATGAATCATGAGTTGAATCATGAATCATGAATCGAATCATGAATCATAAATTGAATCATGAATCGAATCATGAATCATGAATCATGAATTGAATCATGAATCATGAATCGAATCATGAATCATAAATCAAGAATCATGAATCGAATCATGAATCATAAATCGAATCATGAATCATGAATCATGAATTGAATCATGATTTATGAATCATGAATCATGAGTCGAATCATGAATCATAAATCGAATCATGAATCATGAATCATGAATTGAATCATGAATCATGAATCATGAATTGAATCATGAATCAAGAATCATGAATCATGAATCATGAATCATGAATCATGAATTGAATCATGAATCATGAATCATGAATTGAATCATGAATCATGAATTAAATTCTGAATCATAAACTGAATCATGAATTGAATCATGAATCATGAATTAAATCCTGAATCATAAATTGAATCATGAATTGAATCATGAATCATGAACCATGAATCATGAATTGAATCATGAAGTGAATCATCAATTAAATCATGAATCATGATTCATGAATTGAATCATGAATTGAATCATGAATTATAAATTAAATCATGAATCATGAATTGAATCATGAATTGAATCATGAATCATGAATCATGAATTGAATCATGAATCATGAATCATGAATTGAATCATGAATCGAATCATGTAACATGAATTGAATCATGAATCTTGAATCATAAATTGAATCATGAATCATGAATTGAATCATGAATCATGAATCTTGAATTGAATCATGAATCATGAATCTTGAATTGAATCATGAATTGAATAATGAATCATGAATCATGAATCGAATCATGAATCATGAGTCAAGAATCATGAATCGAATCATGAATCATGAATCATGAATCATGAATTGTATCATGAATCATGAATCGAATCATGAATCTTGAATCATGAATTGAATCATGAATCATGAATTGAATAATGAATCATGAATCATGAATTGAATCATGAATCATGAGTCAAGAATCATGAATCGAATCATGAATCATGAATCATGAATTATGAATCATGAATTGAATCATGAATCATAAATCATGACTCATGAATTGAATCATGAATCATGAATCATGAATTGAATCATGAATGATGAATCTTGAATCATGAATCATGAATTGAATCATGAATCATGAAGTGAATCATGAATCATAAATTGAATCATGAATCATGAATCATGAATCATGAATCCTGAATCATGAATCATGAATTGAATCATGAATCATGAATCATGAATTGAATCATGAATTGAATCATGAATCATGAATCATGAATCATGAATTGAATCATAATTCATGAATCATGAATCGAATCATGAATCATAAATCAAGAATCATGAATCGAATCATGAATCATGAATCGAATCATGAATCATGAATTGAATCATGAATCTAGAATCATGAATCATGAATAATAAATCATGAATCGAATCATGAATCATGTATCATGAATCATGAATCATGAATCATGAATTGAATCATGAATCATGAATCATGAATTATGAATCTTAAATCGAATGATGAATCATGAATCATGAATCGAATCATGAATCAGGAATCATGAATCATGAATTGAATCATGAATCATGAATCATAAATTATGAATCTTAAATCGAATGATGAATCATGAATCATGAATCATGAATTATGAATTGAATCATTAATCATGAATCATGAATTGAATCATGAATCATGAATCATGAATCATGAATCATGAATTGAATCATGAATCATAAATCATGAATCGAATCATGAATCATGAATCAAGAATCATGAATCGAATCATGAATCATGAATCGAATCATAAATCATGAATCATGAATTGAATCATGAATCATGAATCATGAATCATGAATCATGAATCATGAATTGAATCATGAATCATGAATTGAATCATGAATCATGAATCGAATCATGAATCATGAATCATGAATTGAATCATGAATCATGAATCATGAATCATCAATCATGAATCATGAATTGAATCATGAATCATGAATCGAATCATGAATCATGAATTGAATCATGAATCGAATCATGAATCATGAATCATGAATTGTATCATGAATCATGAATTAAATAATGAATCATGAATCATGAATCATGAATCATGAATCATGAATCGAATCATGAATCATGAATCATGAATCATGAATTGAATCATGAATCATGAATCATGAATCGAATCATGAATCATGAATCAAAAATAATGAATTGAATCATGAATCATAAATCGAATCATGAATCTTGAATCATGAATTCAATCATGAATCATGAATCATGAATCATGAATTGAATAATGAATCATGAATCGAATCATGAATCATGAGTAAAAAATCATGAATCAAATGATGAATCATGAATTGAATCATGAATCATGAATCATGAATTATGAATTGAATCATGAATTGAATCATAAATCATGAATCATGAATCGAATCATGAATCATAAATCAAGAATCATGAATCGAATCATGAATCATGAATCGAATCATGAATCATGAATCATGAATTGAATCATGAATCATGAATCATGAATTGAATCATGAATCATGAATCATATATTGAATCATGAATCATGAATCATGAATTGAATCATGAATCATGAATCATGAATTGAATCATGAATCATGAATCATGAAACATGAATTGAATCATGAATCATGAATTGAATCATGAATCATAATTCATGAATCATGAATCATGAATTGAATCATGAATCATGAATTGAATCATGAATCATGAATTGAATCATGAATCATGAATCATGAATCATGAATTAAATCCTGAATCATAAATTGAATTATGAATTGAATCATGAATCATGAATCATGAATCATAAATTGAACCATGAATCATGAATCATGAAGTGAATCATGAATTGAATCATGAATCATGATTCATGAATTGAATCATGAATTGAATCATGAATTATAAATTAAATCATGAATCATGAATTGAATCATGAATTGAATCATGAATCATGAATCATGAATTGAATCATGAATCATGAATCATGAATTGAATCATGAATCATGAATCATGAATTGAATCATGAATCATGAATCATGAATTGAATCATGAATTGAATCATGAATCATGAATTGAATCATGAATCATAAATTGAATCATGAATCATGAATCATGAATCATGAATTAAATCATGAATCATGAATCATGAATTGAATCATGAATCATGAATCATGAATCATGAATCATAAATTGAATCATGAATCATGAATTGAATCATAAATCATGAATCATGAATCATGAATTAAATCCTGAATCATAAATTGAACCATGAATCATGAATCATGAAGTGAATCATGAATTGAATCATGAATCATGAATCATGAATTGAACCATGAATCATGAATCATGAATCATGAATTGAATCATGAATCATGAATCATGAATTGAATCATGAATCATGAATCATGAATTGAATCATGAATCGAATCATGAATCATGAATTGAATAATGAATCATGAATCATAAATTCAATCATGAATCATAAATTCAATCATGAATCATGAATCATGAATCATAAATTGAATCATGAGTCATGAATCTTGAATTGAATCATGAATTGAATTATGAATCATGAATCAAGAATTGAATCATGAATTGAATCATGAATTGAATCATGAACCATGAATCGAATCATGAATCATGAATCATGAATTGAACAATGAATCATGAATCATGAATTGTATCATGAATCATGAATCGAATCATGAATCTTGAATCATGAATTGAATCATGAATCATGAATCATGAATTGAATAATGAATCATGAATCATGAATCGAATCATGAATCATGAGTCAAGAATCATGAATCGAATCATGAATCTTGAATCATGAATCATGAATTGAATAATGAATCATGAATCATGAATTGAATCATGAATCATAAATTGAATCATGAATCATGAATCATGAATTGAATAATGACTCATGAATCATGAATTGAATCATGAATCATGAATCTTGAATCATGAATCATGAATTGAATCATGAATCATGAATTGAATCATGAATCATAAATTGAATCATGAATCATGAATCATGAATCATAAATCCTGGATCATGAATCATGAATTGAATCATGAATCATGAATCATGAATCGAATCATGAATCATGAATTAAATCATGAATTGAATCATAATTCATGAATCATGAATCGAATCATGAATGATGAATCAAGAATCATGAATCGAATCATGAATCATGAATCAAATCATGAATCGAATCATGAATCATGAATCATGAATCATAAATCATGAATCGAATCATGAATCATGAATCATGAATCATGAATCATGAATTGAATCATGAATCATGAATCATGAATTGAATCATGAATCATGAATCATGAATCATGAATCATGAATCATGAATTATGAATCTTAGATCGAATGATGAATCATGAATCATGAATCGAATCATGAATCATGAATCATGAATCATGAATTGAATCATGAATCAAATCACGAATCATGAATTGAATCATGAATCATGAATCATAAATCATGAATCGAATCATGAATCATGAATCATGATTTGAATCATGAATCATGAATCATGATTTGAATCATGAATCATGAATCATGAATCATGAATCATGAATCATGAATTATGAATCTTAAATCGAATGATGAATCATGAATCATGAATCGAATCATGAATCATGAATCATGAATCATGAATCATGAATTGAATCATGAATCATGAATCATGAATTGAATCATGAATAATGAATCATTAATCATGAATCATGAATTATGAATCTTAAATCGAATGATGAATCATGAATCATGAATCATGAATTGAATCATGAATCATGAATCATTAATCATGAATCATGAATTATGAATCTTAAATCGAATGATGAATCATGAATCATGAATCGAATCATGAATCATGAATCATGAATCATGAATTGAATCATGAATCATGAATCATGAATCATGAATCATGAATTGAATCATGAATCATGAATCATGAATCATGAATCATGAATCATGAATTGAATCATGAATCATGAATCATGAATTATGAATTAAATCATTATTCATGAATCATTATTCATGAATCATGAATTGAATCATGAATCATGAATCATGAATCATGAATCATGAATTGAATCATGAATCATGAATCATTAATCGAATCATGAATCATGAATCAAGAATCATGAATCGAATCATGAATCATGAATCGAATCATGAATCATGAATCATGAATTGAATCATGAATCATGAATCATGAATCGAATCATGAATCATGAATCATGAATACATGAATCATGAATTGAATCATGAATCATGAATCGAATCATGAATCATGAATCATGAATTGAATCATGAATCATGAATCATGAATCATGAGTCATGAATCATGAATTGAATCATGAATCATGAATCGAATCATGAATTGTATCATGAATCATGAATCGAATCATGAATCTTGTATCATGAATTGAATCATGAATCATGAATCATGAATCATGAATTGAATAATGAATCATGAATCATGAATCATGAAATGAATCATGAATCATGAATTATGAATTGAATCATTAATCATGAATCATGAATTGAATCATGAATCGAATCATGAATCATGAATTGAATCATGAATCATGAATTAAATCATGAATCATAAATCATGAATTGAATCATGAATCATGAATCATGAATCATGAGTTGAATCATGAATCATGAATCGAATCATGAATCATGAATTGAATCATGAATCGAATCATGAATTGAATCATGAATCATGAATCATGAATTGAATCATGAATCATGAATCTTGAATCATGAATCATGAATTGAATCATGAATCATGAATCATAAATTGAATCATGAATCATGAATCATGAATTGAATCATGAATCATGAATCGAATCATGAATTGAATAATGAATCATGAATCATGAATTGAATCATGAATCATGAATCTTGAATCATGAATCATGAATTGAATCATGAATCATGAATCATAAATTGAATCATGAATCATGAATCATGAATTGAATAATGAATCATGAATCATGAATTGAATCATGAATCATGAATCTTGAATCATGAATCATAAATTGAATCATGAATCATGAATCTTGAATCATGAATCATAAATTGAATCATGAATCATGAATCATGAATCATGAATCATGAATCCTGAATCATGAATCATGAATTGAATCATGAGTCATGAATCATGAATCGAATCATGAATCATGAATTAAATCATGAATTGAATCATGAATCATGAATCATGAATTGAATCATAATTCATGAATCATGAATCGAATCATGAATCATGAATCAAGAATCATGAATCGAATCATGAATCATGAATCAAATCATGAATCATGAATCATGAATTGAATCATGAATCATGAATCATGAATCATGAATCATAAATCATGAATCGAATCATGAATCATGAATCATGAATCATAAATCATGAATCATGAAATGAATCATGAATCATGAATCATGAATTGAATCATGAATCATGAATCATGAATTGAATCATGAATCATGAATCATGAATCATGAATTATGAATCTTAAATCGAATGATGAATCATGAATCATGAATCGAATCATGAATCATGAATCATGAATCATGAATTGAATCATGAATCATGAATCATGAATCATGAATCATGAATCATGAATTGAATCATGAATCATGAATCATGAATTATGAATTGAATCATTATTCATGAATCATTATTCATGAATCATGAATTGAATCATGAATCATAAATCATGAATCATGAATCATGAATTGAATCATGAATCATGAATCATGAATCGAATCATGAATCATGAATCAAGAATCATGAATCGAATCATGAATCATGAATCGAATCATGAATCATGAATCATGAATTGAATCATGAATCATGAATCATGAATCGAATCATGAATCATGAATCATGAATCATGAATCATGAATCATGAATTGAATCATGAATCATGAATCGAATCATGAATCATGAATCATGAATTGAATCATGCATCATGAATCATGAATCATGAATCATGAATTGAATCATGAATCATGAATCGAATCATGAATTGTATCATGAATCATGAATCGAATCATGAATCTTGTATCATGAATTGAATCATGAATCATGAATCATAAATCATGAATTGAATAATGAATCATGAATCATGAATCATAAATTGAATCATGAATCATGAATTATGAATTGAATCATGAATCATGAATCATGAATTGAATCATGAATCGAATCATGAATCATGAATTGAATCATGAATCATGAATTAAATCATGAATCATAAATCATGAATTGAATCATGAATCATGAATCATGAATCATGAGTTGAATCATGAATCATGAATCGAATCATGAATCATGAATTGAATCATGAATCGAATCATGAATCATGAATCATGAATTGAATCATGAATCATGAATCGAATCATGAATCTTGAATCATGAATTGAATCATGAATCATGAATCATGAATCATGAATTGAATAATGAATCATGAATCATGAATCGAATCATGAATCATGAGTCAAAAATCATGAATCTTGAATTGAATCATGAATCATGAACCATGACTCATGAATTGAATCATGAATCATGAATCATGAATCATGAATTGAATCATGAATCATGAATCGAATCATGAATCATAAATCAAGAATCATGAATCGAATCATGAATCATAAATCGAATCATGAATCATGAATCATGAATTGAATCATGATTTATGAATCATGAATCATGAGTCGAATCATGAATCATGAATCATGAATCATGAATCATGAATCATGAATTGAATCATGAATCATGAATCATGAATTGAATCATGAATCAAGAATCATGAATCATTAATCATGAATCATGAATTGAATCATGAATCATGAATCATGAATTGAATCATGAATCATGAATTAAATCCTGAATCATAAATTGAATCATGAATTAAATCATGAATCATGAATTAAATCCTGAATCATAAATTGAATCATGAATCATGAACCATGAATCATGAATTGAATCATGAATCATGAATCATGAAGTGAATCATGAATTAAATCATGAATCATGATTCATGAATTGAATCATGAATTGAATCATGAATTATAAATTAAATCATGAATCATGAATTGAATCATGAATTGAATCATGAATCATGAATTGAATCATGAATCATGAATTGAATCATGAATCATGAATCATGAATCATGAATCGAATCATGAATCATGAATCATGAATTGAATCATGAATCATGAATCATGAATCGAATCATGAAACATGAATTGAATCATGAATAATGAATCATAAATTGAATCATGAATCATGAATTGAATCATGAATCGAATCATGAAACATGAATTGAATCATGAATCATGAATCATGAATTGAATCATGAATCATGAATCTTGAATTGAATCATGAATTGAATCATGGATTATGAATCATGAATTGAATCATGAATCATAAATCATGAATTAAATCATGAATCATGAATCGAATCATGAATCATGAATTGAATCATGAATCGAATCATGAATCATGAATTGTATCATGAATCATGAATCGAATCATGAATCTTGAATCATGAATTGAATCATGAATCATGAATCATGAATCATGAATTAAATAATGAATCATGAATAATGAATCGAATCATGAATCATGAGTCAAGAATCATGAATCGAATCATGAATCATGAATTGAATCATGAATCATGAATCATGAATTATGAATTGAATCATGAATCATGAATCATGAATTGAATCATGCATCATGAATCAAGAATCATGAATCGAATCATGAATCATGAATCAAATCATGAATCATGAATCATGAATTGAATCATGAATCATGAATCATGAATCATGAATCGAATCATGAATCATGAATCATGAATTGTGAATCATGAATCATGAATCATGAATTTAATCATGAATCATGAATTTTATCATGAATCATGAATCATGAATCATGAATTTTATCATGAATCATGAATCATGAATTTTATCATAAATCATGAATCATGAATCATGAATTGAATCATGAATCATGAATCATGAATTGAATCATGAATCATGAATCATGAATTGAATCATGAATCATGAATCATGAATTGAATAATGAATCATGAATCATGAATCGAATCATGAATCATGAATCATGAATTGAATCATGAATAATGAATCATGAATAGAATCATGAATCATGAATCATGAATTGAATCATGAATCATCAATCATCAATCATCAATCATGAATCATGAATTGAATCATGAATCATGAATCGAATCATGAATCATGAATTGAATCATGAATCGAATCATGAATCATGAATCATGAATTGTATCATGAATCATGAATCGAATCATGAATCTTGAATCATGAATTGAATCATGAATCATGAATCATGAATCATGAATTGAATAATGAATCATGAATCATGAATTGAATCATGAATCATGAATCATGAATCATGAATTGAATCATGAATCATGAATCATGAATCATGAATCGAATCATGAATCATGAATCTAGAATCATGAATTGAATCATGAATCATGAATCGAATCATGAATCATGAATCGAATCATGAATCTTGAATCATAATTTGAATCATGAATCATGAATCATGAATCATGAATTGAATAATGAATCATGTATCATGAATCGAATCATTATTCATGAGTAAAAAATCATGAATCGAATGATGAATCATGAATTTAATCATGAATCATGAATCATGAATTATGAATTGAATCATGAATTGAATCATAAATCATGAATCATGAATCGAATCATGAATCATGAATCAAGAATCATGAATCGAATCATGAATCATGAATCGAATAATGAATCATGAATCATGAATTGAATCATGAATCATGAATCGAATCATGAATCATGAATCATGAATCATGAATCATGAATTGAATCATGAATCATGAATCATGAATTGAATCATGAATCATGAATCATGAATCATGAATCATGAATCATGAAATAAATCATGAATCATGAATCATGAATTGAATCATGAATTGAATCATGAATTATAAATTAAATCATGAATCATAAATTGAATCATGAATTGAATCATGAATCATGAATTGAATCATGAATCATGAATCATGAATTGTATCATGAATCATGAATCGAATCATGAATCTTGAATTAAGAATTGAATCATGAATCATGAATCATGAATCATGAATTGAATAATGAATCATGAATCATGAATCGAACCATGAATCATGAGTCAAGAATCATGAATCGAATCATGAATCATGAATCATGAATTATGAATCATGAATTGAATCATAAATCATGAATCATGAATCGAATCATGAATCATGAATCAAGAATCATGAATCGAATCATGAATCATGAATCGAATAATGAATCATGAATCATGAATCATGAATCGAATAATGAATCATGAATCATGAATCGAATCATGAATCATGAATCATGAATCATGAATCATGAATTGAATCATGAATCATGAATCATGAATTGAATCATGAATCATGAATCATGAATCATGAATCATGAATTAAATCATGAATCATGAATCATGAATTGAATCATGAATCATGATTCATGAATTGAATCATGAATTGAATCATAAATCATGATTCATGAATTGAATCATGAATTGAATCATGAATTATAAATTAAATCATGAATCATAAATTGAATCATGAATTGAATCATGAATCATGAATTGAATCATGAATCATGAATCATGAATCATGAATTGAATCATGAGTCATGAATCTTGAATTGAATCATGAATTGAATTATGAATCATGAATCAAGAATTGAATCATGAATCATGAATCATAAAATGAATCATGAATTATGAATTGAATCATGAATTGAATCATGAATCATGAATCATGAATTGAATCATGAACCATGAATCGAATCATGAATCATGAATCATGAATCATGAATTGAATCATGAATCATGAATCATAGATTGTATCATGAATCATGAATCCAATCATGAATCTTGAATCATGAATTGAATCATGAATCATGAATCATGAATTGAATAATGAATCATGAATCATGAATCGAATCATGAATCATGAGTCAAGAATCATGAATCGAATCATGAATCATGAATCATGAATCATGAATCATGAATTGTATCATGAATCATGAATCGAATCATGAATCTTGAATCATGAATTGAATCTTGAATCATGAATTGAATAATGAATCATGAATCATGAATTGAATAATGAATCATGAATCATGAATCAAATCATGAATCATGAGTCAAGAATCATGAATCGAATCATGAATCATGAATCATGAATTATGAATCATGAATTGAATCATGAATCATGAATTGAATCATGAATCATGAATCTTGAATTGAATCATGAATCATGAATCTTGAATCATGAATCATGAATTGAATCATGAATCATGAAGTGAATCATGAATCATGAATTGAATCATGAATATTGAAGTGAATCATGAATCATAATTTGAATCATGAATCATGAATCATGAATCATGAATCATGAATCCTGAATCATGAATCATGAATTGAATCATGAATCATGAATCATAAATCGAATCATGAATCATGAATTGAATCATGAATTGAATCATGAATCATGAATCATGAATTGAATCATAATTCATAAATCATGAATCGAATCATGAATCATAAATCAAGAATCATGAATCGAATCATGAATCATGAATCAAATCATGAATCATGAATCATGAATTGAATCATGAATCATGAATCATGTATCATGAATCATGAATCATGAATTGAATCATGAATCATGAATCATGAATCATGAATTGAATCATGAATCATGAATCATGAATTGAATCATGAATCATGAATCATGAATCATGAATCATGAATCATGAATCATGAATCATGAATTGAATCATGAATCATGAATCATGAATTATGAATTGAATCATTAATCATGAATCATGAATTGAATCATGAATCATGAATCATGAATCATGAATCATGAATTGAATCATGAATCATAAATCATGAATCAAATCATGAATCATGAATCAAGAATCATGAATCGAATCATGAATCATGAATCGAATCATGAATCATGAATCATGAATTGAATCATGAATCATGAATCATGAATCGAATCATGAATCATGAATCATGAATCATGAATTGAATCATGAATCATGAATTGAATCATGAATCATGAATTGAATCATGAATCATGAATTGAATCATGAATCATGAATCATGAATCATCAATCATGAATCATGAATTGAATCATGAATCATGAATCGAATCATGAATCATGAATTGAATCATGAATCGAATCATGAATCATGAATTGTATCATGAATCATGAATCGAATCATGAATTTTGAATCATGAATTGAATCATGAATCATGAATCATGAATCATGAATTAAATAATGAATCATGAATCATGAATCGAATCATGAATCATGAATTGAATCATGAATCATGAATCATGAATTGAATCATAAATCATGAATCATGAATCATGAATCATGAATTGAATCATGAATCATGAATCATGAATCGAATCATGAATCATGAATCAAGAATAATGAATTGAATCATGAATCATGAATCGAATCATGAATCTTGAATCATGAATTCAATCATGAATCATGAATCATGAATCATGAATTGAATAATGAATCATGAATCATGAATCGAATCATGAATCATGAGTAAAAAATCATGAATCGAATGATGAATCATGAATCGAATCATGAATCATAAATCAAGAATCATGAATCGAATCATGAATCATGAATCATGAATTGAATCATGAATCATGAATCATGAATTGAATCATGAATCATGAATCATGAATTGAATCATGAATCATGAATCATGAATTGAATCATGAATCATGAATCATGAATCATGAAACATGAATTGAATCATGAATCATGAATCATGAATTGAATCATGAATTGAATCATGAATCATGAATCATGAATCATGAAACATGAATTGAATCATGAATCATGAATCATGAATTGAATCATGAATCATGAATCATAATTCATGAATCATGAATCATGAATTGAATCATGAATCATGAATCATGAATTGAATCATGAATCATGAATCATGAATCATAAATTGAACCATGAATCATGAATCATGAAGTGAATCATGAATTGAATCATGAATCATGATTCATGAATTGAATCATGAATTGAATCATGAATTATAAATTAAATCATGAATCATGAATTGAATCATCAATCATGAATCATGAATTGAATCATGATTCATGAATCATGAATTGAATCATGAATCATGACTCATGAATCATGAATCATAAATTGAATCATGAATTGAATCATGAATCATGACTCATGAATCATGAATTGAATCATGAGTCATGAATCTTGAATTGAATCATGAATTGAATTATGAATCATGAATCAATAATTGAATCATGAATCATGAATCATGAATCATGAATTGAATCATGAATTGAATCATGAATCATGAATCATGAATTGAATCATGAATCATGAATCATGAATTGAATCATGAACCATGAATCGAATCATGAATCATGAATTGAATCATGAATCGAATCATGAATCATGAATCATGAATTGTATCATGAATCATGAATCGAATCATGAATCTTGAATCATGAATTGAATCATGAATCATGAATCATGAATCATGAATCATGAATTGAATAATGAATCATGAATCATGAATCGAATCATGAATCATGAGTCAAGAATCGTGAATCGAATCATGAATCATGAATCATGAATCATGAATTATGAATCATGAATTGAATCATGAATCATGAATCATGAATTGAATAATGAATCATGAATCATGAATCATGAATTGAATCATGAATCATAAATCTTGAATCATGAATCATGAATTGAATCATGAATCATGAATTGAATCATGAATCATGAATTGAATCATGAATCATGAATTGAATCATGAATCATGAATCATGAATCATGAATTGAATCATGAATCCTGAATCATGAATCATGAATCGAATCATGAATCATGAATCAAGAATCATGAATCGAATCATAATTCATGAATCATGAATCATGAATCATGAATCATGAATCATGAATTGAATCATGAATCATGAATTAAATCCTGAATCATAAATTGAATCATGAATTAAATCATGAATCATGAATTAAATCCTGAATCATAAATTGAATCATGAATCATGAATCATAAAATGAATCATGAATTATGAATTGAATCATGAATTGAATCATGAATCATGAATCATGAATTGAATCATGAACCATGAATCGAATCATGAATCATGAATCATGAATCATGAATTGAATAATGAATCATGAATCATAGATTGTATCATGAATCATGAATCCAATCATGAATCTTGAATCATGAATTGAATCATGAATCATGAATCATGAATTGAATAATGAATCATGAATCATGAATCGAATCATGAATCATGAGTCAAGAATCATGAATCGAATCATGAATCATGAATCATGAATCATGAATCATGAATTGTATCATGAATCATGAATCGAATCATGAATCTTGAATCATGAATTGAATCTTGAATCATGAATTGAATAATGAATCATGAATCATGAATTGAATAATGAATCATGAATCATGAATCGAATCATGAATCATGAGTCAAGAATCATGAATCGAATCATGAATCATGAATCATGAATTATGAATCATGAATTGAATCATGAATCATGAATTGAATCATGAATCATGAATCTTGAATTGAATCATGAATCATGAATCTTGAATCATGAATCATGAATTGAATCATGAATCATGAAGTGAATCATGAATCATGAATTGAATCATGAATATTGAAGTGAATCATGAATCATAATTTGAATCATGAATCATGAATCATGAATCATGAATCATGAATCCTGAATCATGAATCATGAATTGAATCATGAATCATGAATCATAAATCGAATCATGAATCATGAATTGAATCATGAATTGAATCATGAATCATGAATCATGAATTGAATCATAATTCATAAATCATATATCGAATCATGAATCATAAATCAAGAATCATGAATCGAATCATGAATCATGAATCAAATCATGAATCATGAATCATGAATTGAATCATGAATCATGAATCATGTATCATGAATCATGAATCATGAATTGAATCATGAATCATGAATCATGAATCGAATCATGAATCATGAATCAAATCATGAATCATGAATCATGAATTGAATCATGAATCATGAATCATGTATCATGAATCATGAATCATGAATTGAATCATGAATCATGAATCATGAATCATGAATTGAATCATGAATCATGAATCATGAATTGAATCATGAATCATGAATCATGAATCATGAATCATGAATCATGAATCATGAATCATGAATTGAATCATGAATCATGAATCATGAATTATGAATTGAATCATTAATCATGAATCATGAATTGAATCATGAATCATGAATCATGAATCATGAATCATGAATTGAATCATGAATCATAAATCATGAATCAAATCATGAATCATGAATCAAGAATCATGAATCGAATCATGAATCATGAATCGAATCATGAATCATGAATCATGAATTGAATCATGAATCATGAATCATGAATCGAATCATGAATCATGAATCATGAATCATGAATTGAATCATGAATCATGAATTGAATCATGAATCATGAATTGAATCATGAATCATGAATTGAATCATGAATCATGAATCATGAATCATCAATCATGAATCATGAATTGAATCATGAATCATGAATCGAATCATGAATCATGAATTGAATCATGAATCGAATCATGAATCATGAATTGTATCATGAATCATGAATCGAATCATGAATTTTGAATCATGAATTGAATCATGAATCATGAATCATGAATCATGAATTAAATAATGAATCATGAATCATGAATCGAATCATGAATCATGAATTGAATCATGAATCATGAATCATGAATTGAATCATAAATCATGAATCATGAATCATGAATCATGAATTGAATCATGAATCATGAATCATGAATCGAATCATGAATCATGAATCAAGAATAATGAATTGAATCATGAATCATGAATCGAATCATGAATCTTGAATCATGAATTCAATCATGAATCATGAATCATGAATCATGAATTGAATAATGAATCATGAATCATGAATCGAATCATGAATCATGAGTAAAAAATCATGAATCGAATGATGAATCATGAATTGAATCATGAATCATGAATCATGAATTATGAATTGAATCATGAATTGAATCATAAATCATGAATCATGAATCGAATCATGAATCATAAATCAAGAATCATGAATCGAATCATGAATCATGAATCATGAATTGAATCATGAATCATGAATCATGAATTGAATCATGAATCATGAATCATGAATTGAATCATGAATCATGAATCATGAATTGAATCATGAATCATGAATCATGAATCATGAAACATGAATTGAATCATGAATCATGAATCATGAATTGAATCATGAATTGAATCATGAATCATGAATCATGAATCATGAAACATGAATTGAATCATGAATCATGAATCATGAATTGAATCATGAATCATGAATCATAATTCATGAATCATGAATCATGAAATGAATCATGAATCATGAATTGAATCATGAATCATGAATCATGAATCATAAATTGAACCATGAATCATGAATCATGAAGTGAATCATGAATTGAATCATGAATCATGATTCATGAATTGAATCATGAATTGAATCATGAATTATAAATTAAATCATGAATCATGAATTGAATCATGAATTGAATCATCAATCATGAATCATGAATTGAATCATGATTCATGAATCATGAATTGAATCATGAATCATGAATCATGACTCATGAATCATGAATCATAAATTGAATCATGAATTGAATCATGAATCATGAATCAAGATTTATGAATTGAATCATGAGTCATGAATCTTGAATTGAATCATGAATTGAATTATGAATCATGAATCAATAATTGAATCATGAATCATGAATCATGAATCATGAATTGAATCATGAATTGAATCATGAATCATGAATCATGAATTGAATCATGAATCATGAATCATGAATTGAATCATGAACCATGAATCGAATCATGAATCATGAATTGAATCATGAATCGAATCATGAATCATGAATCATGAATTGTATCATGAATCATGAATCGAATCATGAATCTTGAATCATGAATTGAATAATGAATCATGAATCATGAATCGAATCATGAATCATGAGTCAAGAATCGTGAATCGAATCATGAATCATGAATCATGAATCATGAATTATGAATCATGAATTGAATCATGAATCATGAATCATGAATTGAATAATGAATCATGAATCATGAATCATGAATCATGAATTGAATCATGAATCATAAATCTTGAATCATGAATCATGAATTGAATCATGAATCATGAATTGAATCATGAATCATGAATCATGAATTGAATCATGAATCATGAATTGAATCATGAATCATGAATCATGAATCATGAATTGAATCATGAATCCTGAATCATGAATCATGAATCGAATCATGAATCATGAATCAAGAATCATGAATCGAATCATGAATCATGAATCATGAATCATGAATCATGAATCATGAATCATGAATTGAATCATGAATCATGAATTAAATCCTGAATCATAAATTGAATCATGAATTAAATCATGAATCATGAATTAAATCCTGAATCATAAATTGAATCATGAATCATGAACCATGAATCATGAATTGAATCATGAATCATGAATCATGAAGTGAATCATGAATTAAATCATGAATCATGATTCATGAATTGAATCATGAATTGAATCATGAATTATAAATTAAATCATGAATCATGAATTGAATCATGAATTGAATCATGAATCATGAATTGAATCATGAATCATGAATTGAATCATGAATCATGAATCATGAATCATGAATCGAATCATGAATCATGAATCATGAATTGAATCATGAATCATGAATCATGAATTGAATCATGAATCGAATCATGAAACATGAATTGAATCATGAATAATGAATCATAAATTGAATCATGAATCATGAATTGAATCATGAATCGAATCATGAAACATGAATTGAATCATGAATCATGAATCATGAATTGAATCATGAATCATGAATCTTGAATTGAATCATGAATTGAATCATGGATTATGAATCATGAATTGAATCATGAATCATAAATCATGAATTAAATCATGAATCATGAATCGAATCATGAATCATGAATTGAATCATGAATCGAATCATGAATCATGAATTGTATCATGAATCATGAATCGAATCATGAATCTTGAATCATGAATTGAATCATGAATCATGAATCATGAATCATGAATTAAATAATGAATCATGAATAATGAATCGAATCATGAATCATGAGTCAAGAATCATGAATCGAATCATGAATCATGAATTGAATCATGAATCATGAATCATGAATTATGAATTGAATCATGAATCATGAATCATGAATTGAATCATGCATCATGAATCAAGAATCATGAATCGAATCATGAATCATGAATCAAATCATGAATCATGAATCATGAATTGAATCATGAATCATGAATCATGAATCATGAATCGAATCATGAATCATGAATCATGAATTGTGAATCATGAATCATGAATCATGAATTCAATCATGAATCATTAATTTTATCATGAATCATGAATCATGAATCATGAATTTTATCATGAATCATGAATCATGAATTTTATCATGAATCATGAATCATGAATTGAATCATGAATCATGAATCATGAATTGAATCATGAATCATGAATCATGAATTGAATCATGAATCATGAATCATGAATTGAATAATGAATCATGAATCATGAATCGAATCATGAATCATGAATCATGAATTGAATCATGAATAATGAATCATGAATAGAATCATGAATCATGAATCATGAATTGAATCATGAATCATCAATCATCAATCATCAATCATGAATCATGAATTGAATCATGAATCATGAATCGAATCATGAATCATGAATTGAATCATGAATCGAATCATGAATCATGAATCATGAATTGTATCATGAATCATGAATCGAATCATGAATCTTGAATCATGAATTGAATCATGAATCATGAATCATGAATTGAATAATGAATCATGAATCATGAATTGAATCATGAATCATGAATCATGAATCATGAATTGAATCATGAATCATGAATCATGAATCATGAATCGAATCATGAATCATGAATCTAGAATCATGAATTGAATCATGAATCATGAATCGAATCATGAATCATGAATCGAATCATGAATCTTGAATCATGAATTGAATCATGAATCATGAATCATGAATCATGAATTGAATAATGAATCATGTATCATGAATCGAATCATTATTCATGAGTAAAAAATCATGAATCGAATGATGAATCATGAATTTAATCATGAATCATGAATCATGAATTATGAATTGAATCATGAATTGAATCATAAATCATGAATCATGAATCGAATCATGAATCATGAATCAAGAATCATGAATCGAATCATGAATCATGAATCGAATAATGAATCATGAATCATGAATTGAATCATGAATCATGAATCATGAATCATGAATCGAATCATGAATCATGAATCATGAATCATGAATCATGAATTGAATCATGAATTGAATCATGAATCATGAATCATGAATCATGAATCATGAATCATGAAATAAATCATGAATCATGAATCATGAATTGAATCATGAATTGAATCATGAATTATAAATTAAATCATGAATCATAAATTGAATCATGAATTGAATCATGAATCATGAATTGAATCATGAATCATGAATCATGAATTGTATCATGAATCATGAATCGAATCATGAATCTTGAATTAAGAATTGAATCATGAATCATGAATCATGAATCATGAATTGAATAATGAATCATGAATCATGAATCGAATCATGAATCATGAGTCAAGAATCATGAATCGAATCATGAATCATGAATCATGAATTATGAATCATGAATTGAATCATAAATCATGAATCATGAATCGAATCATGTATCATGAATCAAGAATCATGAATCGAATCATGAATCATGAATCGAATAATGAATCATGAATCATGAATCATGAATCAAGAATCATGAATCGAATCATGAATCATGAATCGAATAATGAATCATGAATCATGAATCATGAATCGAATAATGAATCATGAATCATGAATCGAATCATGAATCATGAATCATGAATCATGAATCATGAATTGAATCATGAATCATGAATCATGAATTGAATCATGAATCATGAATCATGAATCATGAATCATGAATTAAATCATGAATCATGAATCATGAATTGAATCATGAATCATGATTTGAATCATGAATCATGATTCATGAATTGAATCATGAATTGAATCATAAATCATGATTCATGAATTGAATCATGAATTGAATCATGAATTATAAATTAAATCATGAATCATAAATTGAATCATGAATTGAATCATGAATCATGAATTGAATCATGAATCATGAATCATGAATCATGAATTGAATCATGAGTCATGAATCTTGAATTGAATCATGAATTGAATTATGAATCATGAATCAAGAATTGAATCATGAATCATGAATCATAAAATGAATCATGAATTATGAATTGAATCATGAATTGAATCATGAATCATGAATCATGAATTGAATCATGAACCATGAATCGAATCATGAATCATGAATCATGAATCATGAATTGAATAATGAATCATGAATCATAGATTGTATCATGAATCATGAATCCAATCATGAATCTTGAATCATGAATTGAATCATGAATCATGAATCATGAATTGAATAATGAATCATGAATCATGAATCGAATCATGAATCATGAGTCAAGAATCATGAATCGAATCATGAATCATGAATCATGAATCATGAATCATGAATTGTATCATGAATCATGAATCGAATCATGAATCTTGAATCATGAATTGAATCTTGAATCATGAATTGAATAATGAATCATGAATCATGAATTGAATAATGAATCATGAATCATGAATCGAATCATGAATCATGAGTCAAGAATCATGAATCGAATCATGAATCATGAATCATGAATTATGAATCATGAATTGAATCATGAATTGAATCATGAATCATGAATCATGAATTGAATCATAATTCATAAATCATGAATCGAATCATGAATCATAAATCAAGAATCATGAATCGAATCATGAATCATGAATCAAATCATGAATCATGAATCATGAATTGAATCATGAATCATGAATCATGTATCATGAATCATGAATCATGAATTGAATCATGAATCATGAATCATGAATTGAATCATGAATCATGAATCATGAATTGAATCATGAATCATGAATCATGAATCATGAATCATGAATCATGAATTGAATCATGAATCATGAATCATGAATTATGAATTGAATCATTAATCATGAATCATGAATTGAATCATGAATCATGAATCATGAATCATGAATCATGAATTGAATCATGAATCATAAATCATGAATCAAATCATGAATCATGAATCAAGAATCATGAATCGAATCATGAATCATGAATCGAATCATGAATCATGAATCATGAATTGAATCATGAATCATGAATCATGAATCGAATCATGAATCATGAATCATGAATCATGAATCATGAATTGAATCATGAATCATGAATTGAATCATGAATCATGAATTGAATCATGAATCATGAATTGAATCATGAATCATGAATCATGAATCATCAATCATGAATCATGAATTGAATCATGAATCATGAATCGAATCATGAATCATGAATTGAATCATGATCGAATCATGAATCATGAATTGTATCATGAATCATGAATCGAATCATGAATTTTGAATCATGAATTGAATCATGAATCATGAATCATGAATCATGAATTAAATAATGAATCATGAATCATGAATCGAATCATGAATCATGAATTGAATCATGAATCATGAATCATGAATTGAATCATAAATCATGAATCATGAATCATGAATCATGAATTGAATCATGAATCATGAATCATGAATCGAATCATGAATCATGAATCAAGAATAATGAATTGAATCATGAATCATGAATCGAATCATGAATCTTGAATCATGAATTCAATCATGAATCATGAATCATGAATCATGAATTGAATAATGAATCATGAATCATGAATCGAATCATGAATCATGAGTAAAAAATCATGAATCGAATGATGAATCATGAATTGAATCATGAATCATGAATCATGAATTATGAATTGAATCATGAATTGAATCATAAATCATGAATCATGAATCGAATCATGAATCATAAATCAAGAATCATGAATCGAATCATGAATCATGAATCATGAATCATGAATTGAATCATGAATCATGAATCATGAATTGAATCATGAATCATGAATCATGAATTGAATCATGAATCATGAATCATGAATTGAATCATGAATCATGAATCATGAATCATGAAACATGAATTGAATCATGAATCATGAATCATGAATTGAATCATGAATTGAATCATGAATCATGAATCATGAATCATGAAACATGAATTGAATCATGAATCATGAATCATGAATTGAATCATGAATCATGAATCATAATTCATGAATCATGAATCATGAATTGAATCATGAATCATGAATCATGAATTGAATCATGAATCATGAATCATGAATCATAAATTGAACCATGAATCATGAATCATGAAGTGAATCATGAATTGAATCATGAATCATGATTCATGAATTGAATCATGAATTGAATCATGAATTATAAATTAAATCATGAATCATGAATTGAATCATGAATTGAATCATCAATCATGAATCATGAATTGAATCATGATTCATGAATCATGAATTGAATCATGAATCATGAATCATGAATCATGAATTGAATCATGAATCATGAATCATGAATTGAATCATGAATTGAATCATGAATCATGAATTGAATCATGAATCATGAATCATAAATTGAATCATGAATTGAATCATGAATCATGAATCAAGAATCATGAATTGAATCATGAGTCATGAATCTTGAATTGAATCATGAATTGAATTATGAATCATGATCAATAATTGAATCATGAATCATGAATCATGAATCATGAATCATGAATTGAATCATGAATTGAATCATGAATCATGAATCATGAATTGAATCATGAATCATGAATCATGAATTGAATCATGAACCATGAATCGAATCATGAATCATGAATCATGAATCATGAATTGAATCATGAATTGAATCATGAATCATGAATTGAATCATGAATCATAAATTGAATCATGAATTGAATCATGAATCATGAATCAAGAATCATGAATTGAATCATGAGTCATGAATCTTGAATCTGAATCATGAATTGAATTATGAATCATGAATCAATAATTGAATCATGAATCATGAATCATGAATCATGAATCATGAATTGAATCATGAATTGAATCATGAATCATGAATCATGAATCGAATCATGAATCTTGAATCATGAATTGAATCATGAATCATGAATCATGAATCATGAATCATGAATTGAATAATGAATCATGAATCATGAATCGAATCATGAATCATGAGTCAAGAATCGTGAATCGAATCATGAATATGAATCATGAATCATGAATTATGAATCATGAATTGAATCATGAATCATGAATCATGAATTGAATCATGAATCATGAATCATGAATCATGAATTGAATCATGAATCATAAATCTTGAATCATGAATCATGAATTGAATCATGAATCATGAATTGAATCATGAATCATGAATCATGAATTGAATCATGAATCATGAATTGAATCATGAATCATGAATCATGAATCATGAATTGAATCATGAATCCTGAATCATGAATCATGAATCGAATCATGAATCATGAATCAAGAATCATGAATCGAATCATGAATCATGAATCATGAATCATGAATCATGAATCATGAATCATGAATCATGAATCGAATCATGAATCATGAATTGAATCATGAATCATGAATCATGAATCATGAATCATGAATTGAATCATGAATCATGAATCATGAATCATGAATCATGAATTATGAATCTTAAATCGAATCATAAATAATTAATCATGAATCGAGTCATGAATCATGAATCATGAATCATGAATCATGAATTGAATCATGAATCATGAATCATGAATTGAATCATGAATCATGAATCATGAATTATGAATTGAATCATTAATCATGAATCATGAATTGAATCTTGAATCATGAATCATGAATCATGAATCATGAATTGAATCATGAATCATGAATCATGAATAGAATCATAAATCATGAATCAAGAATCATGAATCGAATCATGAATCATGAATCGAATCATGAATCATGAATCATGAATTGAATCATGAATCATGAATCATGAATCATGAATCATGAATTGAATCATGAATCATGAATCATGAATTGAATCATGAATCATGAATCATAAATCATGAATTGAATCATGAATCATGAATCATGAATTGAATCATGAATCAAGAATAATGAATCATGAATCATGAATCATGAATTGAATCATGAATCATGAATCATGAATTGAATCATGAATCATGAATCATGAATCATGAATTAAATCCTGAATCATAAATTGAATCATGAATTGAATCATGAATCATGAATCATGAATTGAATCATGAATTGAATCATGAATCATAAATTGAATCATGAATTGAATCATGAATCATAAATTGAATCATGAATTGAATCATGAATCATGAATCATGAATTGAATCATGAATGGAATCATGTTTTATAAATTAAATCATGAATCATGAATTGACTCATGTATTGAATCATGAATTAAATCATGAATCATGAATCATGAATCATGAATTGAATCATGAATCATGAATTGAATCATGAATTGAATCATGAATCATGAATCATGAATCATGAATTGAATCATGATTCATGAATCATGAATTGAATCATGAATCGAATCATGAATCATGAATCATAAATTGAATCATGAATTGAATCATGAATCATGAATCATGAATCATGAATCGAATCATGAATCATGAATCATGAATTGAATCATGAATCTTGAATCATGAATTGAATCATGAATCATGAATCATGATTCATGAATTGAATCATGAATCATGAATCATGAATTGAATCATGAATCAAGAATCATGAATCATGAATCATGAATCATGAATTGAATCATGAATCATGAATTGAATCATGAATCATGAATCATGAATTAATCCTGAATCATAAATTGAATCATGAATTGAATCATGAATCATGAATCTTGAATTGAATCATGAATTGAATCATGAATCATAAATTGAATCATGAATTGAATCATGAATCATAAATTGAATCATGAATTGAATCATGAATCATGAATCATGAATCATGAATTGAATCATGATTTATAAATTAAATCATGAATCATGAATTGACTCATGTATTGAATCACGAATTGAATCATGAATCATGAATCATGAATCATGAATTGAATCATGAATCATGAATTGAATCATGAATTGAATCATGAATCATGAATCATGAATCATGAATTGAATCATGAATCATGAATCATGAATTGAATCATGAATCATGAATCGAATCATGAATTGAATCATGAATCATGAATCATGAATTGAATCATGAATCATGAATCATGAATTGAATCATGAATCATGAATCGAATCTTGAATCATGAATCATGAATTGAATCATGAATCATGAATCATCAATCATCAATCATGAATTATGAATTGAATCATGAATCATGAATTGAATCATGAATCGAATCACGAATCATGAATCATGAATTGTATCATGAATCATGAATCGAATCATGAATCTTGAATCATGAATTGAATCATGAATCATGAATCATGAATCATGAATTGAATAATGAATCATGAATCATGAATCGAATCATGAATCATGAATTGAATCATGAATCATGAATCATGAATTGAATCATGAATCATGAATCATGAATCGAATCATGAATCATGAATCAAGAATAATGAATTGAATCATGAATCATGAATCGAATCATGAATCTTGAATCATGAATCATGAATCGAATCATGAATCATGAGTAAAAAATCATGAATCGAATGATGAATCATGAATTGAATCATGAATCATGAATCATGAATCGAATCATGAATCATAAATCAAGAATCATGAATTGAATCATGAATCATGAATCGAATCATGAATAATGAATCATGAATTAAATCATGAATCATGAATTATGAATCATGAATTGAATCATGAATCATGAATTGAATCATGAATCATGAATCATGAATCATGAATCATGAAACATGAATTGAATCATGAATCATGAATCATGAATCATGAATCATGAATCATGAATTGAATCATGAATCATGAATTGAATCATGAATCATGAATCATGAATTGAATCATGAATCATGAATCATGAATCATGAATTAAATCCTGAATCATAAATTGAATTATAAATTGAATCATGAATCATGAATCATGAATCATAAATTGAACCATGAATCATGAATCATGAAGTAGATCATGAATTGAATCATGAATCATGAATCATGAATCATGAATCAAGAATCATGAATCGAATCATGAATCATGAATCGAATCATGAATCATGAATCATGAATTGAATCATGAATCATGAATCATGAATCGAATCATGAATCATGAATCATGAATTGAATCATGAATCATGAATTGAATCATGAATCATGAATCATGAATCATGAATCATGAATCATGAATCATGAATTGAATCATGAATCATGAATCATGAATTGAATCATGAATCAAGAATCAGGAATCATGAATCATGAATCATGAATTGAATCATGAATCATGAATCATGAATTAAATCCTGAATCATAAATTGAATCATGAATTGAATCATGAATTGAATCATGAATTGAATCATTAATTATAAATTAAATCATGAATCATAATTTGAATCATGAATTGAATCATGAATCATGAATCATGAATCATGAATTGAATCATGAATCATGAATCATGAATCATGAATTGAATCATGATTCATGAATCATGAATTGAATCATGAATCATGAATCATAAATTGAATCATGAATCCTGAATTGAATCATGAATCATGAATCATGAATTAAATCATGAATCATGAATCTTGAATTGAATCATGAATTGAATTATGAATCATGAATCAAGATTTGAATCATGAATCATGAATCATGAATCATGAATCATAAATTGAATCATGAATCATGAATTGAATCATGAATTGAATCATGAATCATGAATTGAATCATGAATCATGAATCATGAATTGAATCATGAATCGAATCATGAATCATGAATTGAATCATGAATCATGAATCATGAATTGAATCATGAATCATGAATCATGAATCGAATCATGAATCATGAATTGAATCATGAATCGAATCATGAATCATGAATTGAATCATGAATCATGAATCATGAATTGAATCATGAATCATGAATCATGAATCGAATCATGAATCATGAATTGAATCATGAATCGAATCATGAATCATGAATTGAATCATTTATCATGAATCATGAATTGAATCATAAATCATGAATCATGAATCGAATCATGAATCATGAATCATGAATCATGAATTTTATCATGAATCATGAATCATGAATTATGAATTGAATCATGAATCATGAATCATGAATTGAATCATGAATCATGAATCATGAATTGAATCATGAATCATGAATCATGAATTGAATCATGAATCATGAATCATGAATTGAATCATGAATCATGAATCATGAATCATGAATCATAAATCATAAATCGAATCATGAATCATGAATCATGAATTGAATCATGAATCATGAATCATGAATTGAATCATGAATCATGAATCATGAATCATGAATCATAAATCATAAATCGAATCATGAATCATGAATTGAATCATGAATCATGAATCATGATTTGAATCATGAATCTTGAATCGAATCATGAATCATGAATTGAATCATGAATCATGAATCATGAATCATAAATCATAAATCGAATCATGAATCATGAATCATGAATTGAATCATGAATCATGAATCATGAATTGAATCATGAATCATGAATCATGAATCTTGAATTGAATCATGATTCATGAATCATGAATTGAATCATGAATCGAATCATGAATCATAAATTGAATCATGAATCATGAATTGAATCATGAATCATGAATCATGAATTAAATCATGAATCATGAATCTTGAATTGAATCATGAATTGAATTATGAATCATGAATCAAGATTTGAATCATGAATCATGAATCATGAATCATGAATCATAAATTGAATCATGAATCATGAATTGAATCATGAATTGAATCATGAATCATGAATTGAATCATGAATCATGAATCATGAATTGAATCATGAATTGAATCATGAATCATGAATCATGAATCATTAATCATAAATCATAAATCGAATCATGAATCATGAATCATGAATTGAATCATGAATCATGAATCATGAATTGAATCATGAATCATGAATCATGAATCATGAATCATAAATCATAAATCGAATCATGAATCATGAATTGAATCATGAATCATGAATCATGATTTGAATCATGAATCTTGAATCGAATCATGAATCATGAATTGAATCATGAATCATGAATCATGAATCATAAATCATAAATCGAATCATGAATCATGAATTGAATCATGAATCATGAATCATGAATCATGAATTGAATCATGAATCATGAATCTTGAATTGAATCATGATTCATGAATCATTAATTGAATCATGAATCGAATCATGAATCATGAATCATAAATCGAATCATGAATCATGAATTGAATCATGAATCATGAATCATGAATTAAATCATGAATGATGAATCTTGAATTGAATCATGAATTGAATTAAGAATCATGAATCAAGATTTGAATCATGAATCATGAATCATGAATCATGAATCATAAATTGAATCATGAATCATGAATTGAATCATGAATTGAATCATGAATCATGAATTGAATCATGAATCATGAATCATGAATTGAATCATGAATTGAATCATGAATCATGAATCGAATCATGAATCATGAATTGAATCATGAATCGAATCATGAATCATGAATTGAATCATGAATCATGAATCATAAATTGAATCATGAATCATGAATTGAATCATGAATTGAATCATGAATCATGAATTGAATCATGAATCATGAATCGAATCATGAATCATGAATCGAATCATGAATCATGAATCATGAATCATTTATCATAAATCATGAATTGAATCATAAATCATGAATCATGAATCAAATCATGAATCATGAATCAAATCATGAATCATGAATCATGAATTATGAATTGAATCATGAATCATGAATCATGAATCATGAGTCATAAATCATAAATCGAATCATGAATCATGAATCATGAATTGAATCATGAATCATGAATCATGAATTGAATCATGAATCATGAATCATGAATCATGAATCATGAATCATGAATTGAATCATGAATCATGAATCGAATCATGAATCTTGAATCATGAATTGAATCACGAATCATGAATCATGAATCATGAATTGAATAATGAATCATGAATCATGAATCGAATCATGAATCATGAGTCAAGAATCATGAATTGAATCATGAATCATGAATCATGAATTGAATCATGAATCATGAATCATGAAATGAATCATGAATTATAAATTGAATCATGAATCATGAATCATGAATCATGAATCATGAATTGAATAATGAATCATGAATCATGAATTGAATTATGAATCATGAATCATGAATCGAATCATGAATCATGAATTGAATCATGAATTGAATCATGAATCATGAATCATGAATCATGAATCATGAATCATGAATTGAATCATGAATCATAAATCATGAATCGAATCATGAATCATGAATCAAGAATCATGAATCGAATCATGAATCATGAATCAAATCATGAATCATGAATCATGAATTGAATTATGAATCATGAATCATGAATCATGAATCATGAATCATGAATCGAATCATGAATCATGAATCATGAATCATTAATTGAATCATGAATCATGAATCATGAATTGAATCATGAATCATGAATCATGAATCATGAATCATGAATTATGAATCTTAAATCGAATGATGAATCATGAATCATGAGTTGAATCATGAATCATGAATCATGTATCATGAATTGAATCATGAATCATGAATCATGAATCATGAATTGAATCATGAATAATGAATCATGAATCATGAATTAAATCATGAATCATGAATCTTGAATTGAATCATGAATTGAATTATGAATCATGAATCAAGATTTGAATCATGAATCATGAATCATGAATCATGAATTATAAATTAAATCATGAATCATGAATTGAATCATGAATTGAATCATGAATCATGAATTGAATCATGAATCATGAATTGAATCATGAATCATGAATTGAATCATGAATCGAATTCTGAATCATGAATTGAATCATGAATCATGAATCATGAATTGAATCATGAATCATGAATCATAAATTGAATCATGAATCATGAATTGAATCATGAATCATGAATTTAATCATGAATCATGAATTGAATCATGAATCATGAATCGAATCATGAATCATGAATTGAATCATAAATCGAATCATGAATCATGAATTGAATCATTTATCATGAATCATGAATTGAATCATAAATCATGAATCATGAATCGAATCATGAATCATGAATCATGAATCATGAATCATGAATTTTATCATGAATCATGAATCATGAATTGAATCATGAATCATGAATTAAATCATGAATCATGAATCATGAATCATGAATCATGAATCATGAATCATGAATCATAAATCATAAATCAAATCATGAATCATGAATCATGAATTGAATCATGAATCATGAATCATGAATTGAATCATGAATCATGAATCGAATCATGAATCATGAATCATGAATTGAATCATGAATCATGAATCATGAATTGAATCATTTATTGAATCATGAATCATGAATTGAATCATGAATCATGAATCATAAATTGAATCATGAATCATGAATTGAATCATGAATCATGAATCATGAATTGAATCATGAATTGAATTATGAATTATGAATCAAGAATTGAATCATGAATCATGAATCATGAATCATAAAATGAATCATGAATCATGAATCATGAATTGAATCATGAATTGAATCATGAATCATGAATCATGAATTGAATCATGAACCATGAATCGAATCATGAATCATGAATCATGAATTGAATAATGAATCATGAATCATGAATTGTATCATGAATCATGAATCGAATCATGAATCTTGAATCATGAATTGAATCATGAATCATGAATCATGAATTGAATAATGAATCATGAATCATGAATCGAATTATGAATCATGAGTCAAGAATCATGAATCGAATCATGAATCATGAATCATGAATCATGAATTATGAATCATGAATTGAATCATCAATCGTGAATCATGAATTGAATCATGAATCATGAATCATGAATTAAATCATGAATCATGAATCTTGAATCATGAATCATGAATTGAATCATGAATCATGAAATGAATCATGAATCATAAATTGAATCATGAATCATGAATCATGAATCATGAATCATGAATTAAATAATGAATCATGAATCATGAATTGAATCATGAATTGAATCATGAATCGAATCATGAATCATGAATTGAATCATGAATTGAATCATGAATCATGAATCATGAATCATGAATTGAATCATGAATCATAAATCATGAATCGAATCATGAATCATGAATCAAGAATCATGAATCGAATCATGAATCATGAATCAAATCATGAATCATGAATCATGAATTGAATCATGAATCATGAATCATGAATCATGAATCATGAATCGAATCATGAATCATGAATCATGAATCATGAATTGAATCATGAATCATGAATCATGAATTGAATCATGAATCATGAATCATGAATCATGAATCATGAATTATGAATCTTAAATCGAATGATGAATCATGAATCATGAATTGAATCATGAATCATGAATCATGAATCATGAATTGAATCATGAATCATGAATCATGAATTAAATCATGAATCATGAATCTTGAATTGAATCATGAATTGAATTATGAATCATGAATCAAGATTTGAATCATGAATCATGAATCATGAATCATGAATTATAAATTAAATCATGAATCATGAATTGAATCATGAATCATGAATTGAATCATGAATCATGAATCATGAATTGAATCATGAATCATGAATTGAATCATGAATCGAATTCTGAATCATGAATTGAATCATGAATCATGAATCATGAATTGAATCATGAATCATGAATCATAAATTGAATCATGAATCATGAATTGAATCATGAATTGAATCATGAATCATGAATTTAATCATGAATCATGAATTGAATCATGAATCATGAATCGAATCATGAATCATGAATTGAATCATAAATCGAATCATGAATCATGAATTGAATCATTTATCATGAATCATGAATTGAATCATAAATCATGAATCATGAATCGAATCATGAATCATGAATCATGAATCATGAATTTTATCATGAATCATGAATCATGAATTATGAATTGAATCATGAATCATGAATCATGAATTGAATCATGAATCATGAATCATGAATTGAATCATGAATCATGAATCATGAATTAAATCATGAATCATGAATCATGAATCATGAATCATAAATCATAAATCAAATCATGAATCATGAATCATGAATTGAATCATGAATCATGAATCATGAATTGAATCATGAATCATGAATCATGAATTGAATCATGAATCATGAATCATGAATTGAATCATTTATTGAATCATGAATCATGAATTGAATCATGAATCATGAATCATAAATTGAATCATGAATCATGAATTGAATCATGAATCATGAATCATGAATTGAATCATGAATTGAATTATGAATCATGAATCAAGAATTGAATCATGAATCATGAATCATGAATCATAAAATGAATCATGAATCATGAATCATGAATTGAATCATGAATTGAATCATGAATCATGAATCATGAATTGAATCATGAACCATGAATCGAATCATGAATCATGAATCATGAATTGAATAATGAATCATGAATCATGAATTGTATCATGAATCATGAATCGAATCATGAATCTTGAATCATGAATTGAATCATGAATCATGAATCATGAATCATGAATTGAATAATGAATCATGAATCATGAATCGAATTATGAATCATGAGTCAAGAATCATGAATCGAATCATGAATCATGAATCATGAATCATGAATCATGAATTATGAATCATGAATTGAATCATCAATCGTGAATCATGAATTGAATCATGAATCATGAATCATGAATTGAATCATGAATCATGAATCTTGAATCATGAATCATGAATTGAATCATGAATCATGAAATGAATCATGAATCATAAATTGAATCATGAATCATGAATCATGAATCATGAATCATGAATTAAATAATGAATCATGAATCATGAATTGAATTATGAATCATGAATCATGAATCGAATCATGAATCATGAATTGAATCATGATTTGAATCATGAATCATGAATCATGAATCATGAATTGAATCATGAATCATAAATCATGAATCGAATAATGAATCATGAATCAAGTATCATGAATCGAATCATGAATCATGACTCAAATCATGAATCATGAATCATGAATTGAATCATGAATCATGAATCATGAATCATGAATCATGAATCATGAATCGAATCATGAATCATGAATCATGAATCATGAATCATGAATCATGAATCATAAAACTTAAATCGAATGATGAATCATGAATCATGAGTTGAATCATGAATCATGAATCATGAATCATGAATCATGAATCATGAATCATGAATCATGAATTGAATCATGAATCATGAATCATGAATTATGAATTGAATCATTAATCATGAATCATGAATCGAATCATGAATCAAGAATCATGAATCGAATCATGAATCATGAATCGAATCATGAAACATGAATCATGAATTGAATCATAAATCATGAATCATGAATCATGAATCGAATCATGAATCATGAATTGAATCATGAATCATGAATTGAATCATGAATCATGAATTGAATCATGAATCATGAATCGAATCATGAATCATGAATCATGAATTGAATCATGAATCATGAATCATGAATCATCAATCATGAATTATGAATTGAATCATGAATCATGAATCGAATCATGAATCATGAATTGAATCATGAATCAAATCATGAATCATGAATCATGAATTGTATCATGAATCATGAATCGAATCATGAATCTTGAATCATGAATTGAATCATGAATTGAATCATGAATCATGAATCATGAATTGAATCATGAACCATGAATCGAATCATAAATCATGAATCATGAATCATGTATTGAATAATGAATCATGAATCATGAATTGTATCATGAATCATGAATCGAATCATGAATCTTGAATCATGAATTCAATCATGAATCATGAATCATGAAATGAATAATGAATCATGAATCATGAATCGAATTATGAATCATGAGTCAAGAATCATGAATCAAATCATGAATCATGAATCATGAATCATGAATTATGAATCATGAATTTAATCATCAATCATGAATCATGAATTGAATCATGAATCATGAATTGAATCATGAAACATGATTCTTGAATCATGAATCATGAATTGAATCATGAATCATGAAATGAATCATGAATCGTAAATTGAATCATGAATCATGAATCATGAATCATGAATCATGAATTAAATAATGAATCATGAATCATGAATTGAATTATGAATCATGAATCATGAATCGAATCATGAATCATGAATTGAATCATGAATTGAATCATGAATCATGAATCATGAATCATGAATTGAATCATGAATCATAAATCATGAATCGAATAATGAATCATGAATCAAGTATCATGAATCGAATCATGAATCATGACTCAAATCATGAATCATGAATCATGAATTGAATCATGAATCGAATCATGAATCATGAATCATGAATCATGAATTGAATCATGAATCATGAATTGAATCATGAATCATGAATCATGAATCATGAATTATGAATCTTAAATCGAATGATGAATCATGAATCATGAGTTGAATCATGAATCATGAATCATGTATCATGAATTGAATCATGAATCATGAATCATGAATCATGAATTGGATCATGAATCATGAATCATGAATTATGAATTGAATCATTAATCATGAAGCATGAATCGAATCATGAATCAAGAATCATGAATCGAATCATGAATCGAATCATGAATCATGAATCATGAATTGAATCATAAATCATGAATCATGAATCATGAATCGAATCATGAATCATGAATTGAATCATGAATCATGAATCGAATCATGAATCATGAATTGAATCATGAATCATGAATCATGAATTGAATCATGAATCATGAATTGAATCATGAATAATGAATTGAATCATGAATCATGAATCGAATCATGAATCATGAATCATGAATTGAATCATGAATCATCAATCATCAATCATCAATCATGAATTATGAATTGAATCATGAATCATGAATCGAATCATGAATCATGAATTGAATCATGAATCGAATCATGAATCATGAATCATGAATTGTATCATGAATCATGAATCGAATCATGAATCTTGAATCATGAATTGAATCATGAATCATGAATCATGAATCATGAATTGAATAATGAATCATAAATCATGAATCGAATCATGAATCATGAATTGAATCATGAATCATGAATCATGAATCATGAATTGAATCATGAATCATAAATCATGAATCATGAATCATGAATTGAATCATGAATCATGAATCATGAATCGAATCATGAATCATGAATCAAGAATAATGAATTGAATCATGAATCATGAATCGAATCATGAATCTTGAATCATGAATCATGAATTGAATAATGAATCATGAATCATGAATCGAATCATGAATCATGAGTAAAAAATCATGAATCGAATGATGAATCATGAATTAAATCATGAATCATGAATCATGAATCGAATCATGAATCATAAATCAAGAATCATGAATCGAATCATGAATCATGAATCGAATCATGAATCATGAATCATGAATTGAATCATGAATCATGAATCATGAATCATGAATTAAATCCTGAATCATAAATTGAATTATGAATTGAATCATGAATCATGAATCATAAATTGAACCATGAATCATGAATCATGAAGTAAATCATGAATTAAATCCTGAATCATAAATTGAATTATGAATTGAATCATGAATCATGAATCATAAATTGAACCATGAATTGAATCATGAATCATGAATCATGAATTGAATCATGAATCATGAATCATGAATCCTAAATTGAACCATGAATCATGAATCATGAAGTAAATCATGAATTGAATCATGAATCATGAATCATGAATCGAATCATGAATCATGAATCAAGAATCATGAATCGAATCATGAATCATGAATTGAATCATGAATTATGAATCATGAATCGAATCATGAATCATGAATCATGAATCATGAATTGAATCATGAATCATGAATCATGAATCATGAATTGGATCATGAATCATGAATCATGAATTATGAATTGAATCATTAATCATGAAGCATGAATCGAATCATGAATCAAGAATCATGAATCGAATCATGAATCGAATCATGAATCATGAATCATGAATTGAATCATAAATCATGAATCATGAATCATGAATCGAATCATGAATCATGAATTGAATCATGAATCATGAATCGAATCATGAATCATGAATTGAATCATGAATCATGAATCATGAATTGAATCATGAATCATGAATTAAATCATGAATAATGAATTGAATCATGAATCATGAATCGAATCATGAATCATGAATCATGAATTGAATCATGAATCATCAATCATCAATCATCAATCATGAATTATGAATTGAATCATGAATCATGAATCGAATCATGAATCATGAATTGAATCATGAATCGAATCATGAATCATGAATCATGAATTGTATCATGAATCATGAATCGAATCATGAATCTTGAATCATGAATTGAATCATGAATCATGAATCATGAATCATGAATTGAATAATGAATCATAAATCATGAATCGAATCATGAATCATGAATTGAATCATGAATCATGAATCATGAATCATGAATCATGAATTGAATCATGAATCATAAATCATGAATCATGAATCATGAATTGAATCATGAATCATGAATCATGAATCGAATCATGAATCATGAATCAAGAATAATGAATTGAATCATGAATCATGAATCGAATCATGAATCTTGAATCATGAATCATGAATTGAATAATGAATCATGAATCATGAATCGAATCATGAATCATGAGTAAAAAATCATGAATCGAATGATGAATCATGAATTAAATCATGAATCATGAATCATGAATCGAATCATGAATCATAAATCAAGAATCATGAATCGAATCATGAATCATGAATCGAATCATGAATCATGAATCATGAATTGAATCATGAATCATGAATCATGAATCATGAATTAAATCCTGAATCATAAATTGAATTATGAATTGAATCATGAATCATGAATCATAAATTGAACCATGAATCATGAATCATGAAGTAAATCATGAATTAAATCCTGAATCATAAATTGAATTATGAATTGAATCATGAATCATGAATCATAAATTGAACCATGAATTGAATCATGAATCATGAATCATGAATTGAATCATGAATCATGAATCATGAATCCTAAATTGAACCATGAATCATGAATCATGAAGTAAATCATGAATTGAATCATGAATCATGAATCATGAATCGAATCATGAATCATGAATCAAGAATCATGAATCGAATCATGAATCATGAATTGAATCATGAATTATGAATCATGAATCGAATCATGAATCATGAATCATGAATCATGAATTGAATCATGAATCATGAATCATGAATTGAATCATGAATCATGAATCAAGAATCATGAATCGAATCATGAATCGAATCATGAATCATGAATCATGAATTGAATCATGAATCATGAATCAAGAATTGAATCATGAATCATGAATCATGAATCATGAATCATGAATTGAATCATGAATCATGAATCATGAATTAAATCATGAATCATGAATCATGAATCATGAGTCATGAATTGAATCATGAATCATGAATCATGAATTGAATCATGAATCATGAATCATGAATTGAATCATGAATCATGAATATTGAATTAAATCATAAATCATGAATCATGAATCATGAATTAAATCCTGAATCATAAATTGAACCATGAATCATGAATCATGAAGTGAATCATGATTCATGAATTGAATCATGAATTGAATCATGAATTATAAATTAAATCATGAATCATAAATTGAATCATGAATTGAATCATGAATCACGAATCATGAATCATGAATTGAATCATGAATCATGAATTGAATCATTTATCGAATCATAAATCATGAATTGAATCATGAATCATGAATCATAAATTGAATCATGAATCATGAATTGAATCATGAATCATGAATCATGAATCATGAATTGAATCATGAGTCATGAATCTTGAATTGAATCATGAATTGAATTATGAATCATGAATCAAGAATTGAATCATGAATCATGAATCATGAATCATAAAATGAATCATGAATCATGAATCATGAATTGAATCATGAATTGAATCATGAATCATGAATCGAATCATGAATCATGAATTGAATAATGAATCATGAATTGAATAATGAATCATGAATCATGAATCAAATCATGAATCATGAGTCAAGAATCATGAATCGAATCATGAATCATGAATCATGAATTATGAATCATGAATCATGAATTATGAATCATGAATTGAATCATGAATCATGAATCATGAATTGAATCATGAATCATGAATCATGAATCATGAATCATGAATTGAATCATGAATCATGAATTGAATCATGAATCATGAATCTTGAATCATGAATCATGAATTGAATCATGAATCATGAATTGAATCATGAATCATGAATTGAATCATGAATCATAAATTGAATCATGAATCATGAATTGAATCATGAATTGAATCATGAATCATGAATCATGAATCGAATCATGAATCATGAATCATGAATCATGAATCATGAATCGAATCATGAATCATGAATCATGAGCATCATGAATCATAAATCGAATCATGAATCATGAATCATGAATTGAATCATGAATCATGAGTCATGAATCTTGAATTGAATCATGAATTGAATAATGAATAATGAATCATGAATTGAATCATGAATCATGAATCATGAATCGAATCATGAATCATGAATTGAATCATGAATTGAATCATGAATCATGAATCATGAATTGAATCATGAATCATGAATCATGAATCATGAATCATGAATCGAATCATGAATCATGAATCATGAGCATCATGAATCATAAATCGAATCATGAATCATGAATCATGAATTGAATCATGAATCATGAGTCATGAATCTTGAATTGAATCATGAATTGAATAATGAATAATGAATCATGAATTGAATCATGAATCATGAATCATGAATCGAATCATGAATCATGAATTGAATCATGAATTGAATCATGAATCATGAATCATGAATCGAATCATGAATCATGAATCAAGAGTCATGAATCGAATCATGAATCATGAATCAAATCATGAATCATGAATCATGAATTGAATCATGAATCATGAATCATGAATCATGAATCATGAATCGAATCATGAATCATGAATCATGAGCATCATGAATCATAAATCGAATCATGAATCATGAATCATGAATTGAATCATGAATCATGAATCATGAATCATGAATCATGAATCATGCATCATGAATCATAAATCGAATCATGAATCATGAATCGAATCATAATTCATGAATCATGAATCATGAATTGGATCATGAATCATGAATCATGAATCGAATCATGAATCATGAATCATGAATTGAATCATGAATCATGAATCATGAATCATGAATCATAAATCGAATCATGAAATATGAGTTGAATCACGATTCGAATCATGAATTGAATCATGAATCATGAATTGAATCATGAATCATGAATCTTGAATCATGAATCATGAATTGAATCATGAATCATGAATTGAATCATGAATCATGAATCATGAATCATGAATCATGAATCATGAATTGAATCATGAATCGAATCATGAATCATGAATCATGAATCATGAGTCATGAATCATGAATCATGATTCGAATAATGAATCATGAATCATGAATCGAATCATGAATCAAGAATCATGAATTGAATCATGAATCATAAATCATGAATCGAATCATGAATCATGAATCATGAATCGAATCATGAATCATGAATCATGAATTGAATCATGAATCATGAATCATGAATCATGAATCATGAATCGAATCATGAATCATGAATCATGAATCATGAATTGAATCATGAATCATGAATCATGAATCATGAATCATGAATCGAATCATGAATCATGAATCATGAATCGAATCATGAATCATGAATCATGAATCGAATCATGAATCATGAATCATGAATCATGAATTGAATCATGAATCATGAATCATGAATCATGAATCATGAATTGAATCATGAATCATGAATCATAAATTATGAATCTTAAATCGAATCATGAATCATGAATCATGAATTATGAATCTTTAATCGAATCATGAATCATGAATTATGAATCTTTAATCGAATCATGAATTATGAATCATGAATCGAATCATGAATCATGAATCGTAAGCATGAATCATGAATTGAATCATGAATCATGAATCATGAATCATGAATTGAATCATGAATCATGAATTGAATCATAAATCATGAATCATGAATCATGAATCATGAATCATGAATCATGAATCATGAATTATGAATCATGAATCATGAATCATGAATCATGAATTATGAATCATGAATCATGAATCATGAATTGAATCATGAATCATGAATCATGAATTATGAATTGAATCATGAATCATGAATCATGAATTTAATCATGAATCATGAATCATGAATCATGAATCATGAATTGAATCATGAATCATGAATCATGAATCATGAATCATGAATCATAAATCGAATCATGAATCATGAATCATGAATCGAATCATGAATCATAAATCATGAATCATGAATTGAATCATGAATCATGAATCATGAATTGAATCATGAATCATGAATCGAATCATGAATCATGAATCATGAATTGAATCATGAATCATGAATTGAATCATGAATCATGAATTGAATCATAAATCATGAATTGAATCATGAATCTTGAATCATAAATTGAATCATGAATCGAATCATG
>NW_027448248.1:0-59320 GCF_038048845.1 Mixophyes fleayi
TGATTCATAATTCATGATTCAATTCATGATTCATGATTCAATTCATGATTCATGATTCAATTCAGGATTCATGATTTAATTCATGATTCATGATTCAATTCATGATTCATGATTCATGATTCAATTCATGATTCATGATTTAGGATTCAATTCATGATTTATTGTTTGATTCATGATTCATGATTCAAATAATGATTCATGATTCAATTAATGATTCAATTCATGATTCATTTCATGATTCATGATTCAAATAATGAATCATGATTCGATTTATGATTCATGATTCATGAATCAATTCATGATTCATTATTCAAATTATGAATCATGATTCGATTTATGATTCATGATTCATGATTCAAATAATGAATCATGATTCAATTCATGATTCATGTTTGATTTCATGATTCATGATTTAATTCATGATTCATGATTTATGATTCATGATTCAATTCATGATTCATGATTCAATTCATGATTCAATTCATGATTCATGATTTAATTCCTGATTCATGATTCATAATTCAATTCATGATTCATGATTTGATTCATGATTCATGATTCAATTCATGATTCATGATTCATGCTTCAATTCATGAATAAATGATTCATGATTCATGATTCAATTCATGATTCATGATTTAGGATTCAATTCATGATTTATTATTTGATTCATGATTCAAATAATGATTCATGATTCAATTAATGATTCAATTCATGATTCATGATTCATTTCATGATTCATGATTCAAATAATGAATCATGATTTGATTTATGATTCATGATTCATGATTCAATTCATGATTCATGATTCAAATAATGAATCATGATTCAATTCATGATTCATGATTCAATTCATGATTCATGATTCAATTCATGATTCATGATTAATAATTCATGATTCATGATTCAATTTATGATTTATGATTCATGATTCAATTTATGATTCATGATTCGATTCATTATTCATAATTTATGATTCATGATTAATGATTCATTAATTCATGATTCATGATTGAATTCATAATTCATGATTCATTTCATGATTCATAATTAATGATTCAATTCATGATTCATGATTCAATTCATGATTCAATTCATGATTCAATTCATGATTCATGATTCAATTTATGATTCATGATTCAATTCATGATTCATTTTATTATTCATGATTCATGATTTAATTCATGATCTAATTCATGATTTAATTCATGATTCATGATTCAATTCATGATTCATGATTCAATTCATGATTTATGATTCAAATCATGATTCATGATTCAATTCATGATTCATGATTTAATTCATGATTCATGATTCAAATCATGATTCATGATTCAAATCATGATTCATGATTTAATTCATGATTCATGATTTATGAATCGATTCATGATTCATGATTCAAGATTCATGATTCATGATTCGATTCAAGATTCGTAATTCAATTCATGATTCAATTCATGATTCATGTTTCAATTCATGATTTATGATTCAATTCATGATTCAATTTATGATTTATGATTCAATTCATGATTCATGATTCAATTCATGATTCATGATTTAATTCCTGATTCATGATTCAATTCATGATTTATGATTCATGATTCAATTCATGATTCATGATTCAATTCATTATTCATGATTCATGAATCAAATCATGATTCATGATTCAAATCATGATTCAATTCATGATTCATGATTTAATTCATGATTCAATTCATGATTCAATTCATGATTCATGATTAAAATTCATGATTCATGATTCATGATTTAATTTATGATTCATGATTCATTTTATGATTCATTTCATGATTCATGATTCAATTTATGATTTATGATTCGATTCATTATTCATAATTTGTGATTCATGATTAATGATTCATTAATTCATGATTCATGATTGAATTCATAATTCATGATTCAATTCATGATTCATGATTCAATTCAGGATTCATGATTTAATTCATGATTCATGATTCAATTCATGATTCATGATTCATGATTCAATTCATGATTCATGATTTAGGATTCAATTCATGATTTATTGTTTGATTCATAAGTCATGATTCAAATAATGATTCATGATTCAATTAATGATTCAATTCATGATTCATTTCATGATTCATGATTCAAATAATGAATCATGATTCGATTTATGATTCATGATTCATGAATAAATTCATGATTCATGATTTAAATTATGAATCATGATTCGATTTATGATTCATGATTCATGATTCAAATAATGAATCATGATTCAATCAATGATTCATGTTTGATTTCATGATTCATGATTTAATTCATGATTCATGATTTATGATTTATGATTCAATTCATGATTCATGATTCAATTCATGATTCAATTCATGATTCATGATTTAATTCCTGATTCATGATTCATAATTCAATTCATGATTCATGATTTGATTCATGATTCAATTCATGATTCATGATTCATGCTTCAATTCATGAATAAATGATTCATGATTCATGATTCAATTCATGATTCATGATTTAGGATTCAATTCATGATTTATTATTTGATTCATGATTCAAATAATGATTCATGATTCAATTAATGATTGAATTCATGATTCATGATTCATTTCATGATTCATGATTCAAATAATGAATCATGATTTGATTTATGATTCATGATTCATGAATCAATTCATGATTCAATTCATGATTCATGATTCAATTCATGATTGAAATAATGAGTCATGATTCAATTTATGATTCATGATTCATGATTCAATTCATGATTCATGATTCAAATAATGAATCATGATTCAATTCATGATTCATGATTCAATTCATGATTCATGATTCAATTCATGATTCATGATTAATAATTCATGATTCATGATTCAATTTATGATTTATGATTCATGATTCAATTTATGATTCATGATTCGATTCATTATTCATAATTTATGATTCATGATTAATGATTCATTAATTCATGATTCATGATTGAATTCATAATTCATGATTCATTTCATGATTCATAATTAATGATTCAATTCATGATTCATGATTCAATTCATGATTCAATTCATGATTCAATTCATGATTCAATTCATGATTCATGATTCAATTTATGATTCATGATTCAATTCATGATTCATTTTATGATTCATGATTCATGATTTAATTCATGATCTAATTCATGAGTTAATTCATGATTCATGATTTAATTCGAGATTCATGATTCAATTCATGATTTATGATTCATGATTTAATTCATGATTCAATTCATGATTCATGATTTAATTCATGATTCATGATTCAAATCATGATTCATGATTCAAATCATGATTCATGATTTAATTCATGATTCATGATTTATGAATCGATTCATGATTCATGATTCAAGATTCATGATTCATGATTCGATTCAAGATTCGTAATTCAATTCATGATTCATGATTCATGATTCGATTCAAGATTCGTAATTCAATTCATGATTCAATTCATGATTCATGTTTCAATTCATGATTTATGATTCAATTCATGATTCAATTTATGATTTATGATTCAATTCATGATTCATGATTCAATTCATGATTCATGATTTAATTCCTGATTCATGATTCAATTCATGATTTATGATTCATGATTCAATTCATGATTCATGATTCAATTCATTATTCATGATTCATGAATCAAATCATGATTCATGATTCAAATCATGATTCAATTCATGATTCATGTTTTAATTCATGATTCAATTCATGATTCAATTCATGATTCATGATTTAAATTATGATTCATGATTCATGATTCAATTCATGATTCATGATTTATTATTTGATTCATGATTGGATTCATCATGATTCAATTCATGATTCAATTCATGATTCATGATTAATAATTCTATTCATGATTCATGATTCAATTCATGATTCATGATTCAAGTCATGATTCATGATTCGATTCTTGATTTATGATTCATTTCATGATTCATTACTCATGATTCATGATTTATGATTCAGTTCATGATTCATGATTCATTTCATGATTCATGAATTAATTCATGATTCCTGATTCATGATTAAATTCATGATTCATGATTCATGATTTAATTTATGATTCATGATTCATTTTATGATTCATTTCATGATTCATGATTCAATTTATGATTTATGATTCGATTCATTATTCATAATTTGTGATTCATGATTAATGATTCATTAATTCATGATTCATGATTGAATTCATAATTCATGATTCATTTCATGATTCATGATTCATTTCCTGATTCATGATTCATTTCATGATTCATGATTCATTTCCTGATTCATGATTCATAATTAATGATTCAATTTATGATTCATGATTCAATTCATGATATATGATTCAATTCATGATTCATGATTCAATTCATGATTCATGATTCATGATTCAATTCAGGATTCATGATTTAATTCATGATTCATGATTCAATTCATGATTCATGATTTAGGATTCAATTCATGATTTATTATTTGATTCATGATTCATGATTCAAATAATGATTCATGATTCAATTAATGATTCAATTCATGATTCATTTCATAATTCATGATTCATTTCATGATTCATGATTCATGATTCAAATAATGAATCATGATTCGATTCATGATTCATGATTCATGATTCAAATAATGAATCATGATTCAATTTATGATTCATGATTTATGATTCAAATAATGAATCATGATTCAATTCATGATTCATGTTTGATTTCATGATTCATAATTCAATTCATGATTCATGATTTGATTCATGATTCATGATTCAATTCATGATTCATGATTCAATTTATGATTCATGATTCATGATTCATGATTCAATTTATGATTCATAATTCAATTCATTATTTATAATTTATGATTCATGATTAATGATTCTTTAATTCATGATTCATGATTGAATTTATAATTCATGATTCATTTCATGATTCATGATTCATGATTCAATTCATGATTCATGATTTATTTCATGATTCATGATTCATTTCATGATTCATAATTAATGATTCAATTCATGATTCATGATTCAATTCATGATTCATGATTCAATTCATGATTCATGATTCAATTCAGGATTCATGATTTAATTCATGATTCATGATTCAATTCATGATTCATGATTCATGATTCAATTTATGATTCATAATTCAATTCATTATTTATAATTTATGATTCATGATTAATGATTCTTTAATTCATGATTCATGATTGAATTTATAATTCATGATTCATTTCATGATTCATGATTCATGATTCAATTCATGATTCATGATTTATTTCATGATTCATGATTCATTTCATGATTCATGATTCATAATTAATGATTCAATTCATGATTCATGATTCAATTCATGATTCATGATTCAATTCATGATTCATGATTCAATTCAGGATTCATGATTTAATTCATGATTCATGATTCATTTCATGATTCATGATTCATAATTAATGATTCAATTCATGATTCATGATTCAATTCATGATTCATGATTCAATTCAGGATTCATGATTTAATTCATGATTCATGATTCAATTCATGATTCATGATTCATGATTTAATTCATGATTCATGATTTAGGATTCAATTCATGATTTATTGTTTGATTCATGATTCAAATAATGATTCATGATTCAATTAATGATTCAATTCATGATTCATTTCATGATTCATGATTCAAATAATGAATCATGATTCGATTTATGATTCATGATTCATGAATCAATTCATGATTCATGATTCAAATTATGAATCATGATTCGATTTATGATTCATGATTCATGATTCAAATAATGAATCATGATTCAATTCATGATTCATGTTTGATTTCATGATTCATGATTTAATTCATGATTCATGATTTATGATTCATGATTCAATTCATGATTCATGATTCAATTCATGATTCATGATTCAATTCATGATTCATGATTCATGATTCAATTCATGATTCATGATTTAGGATTCAATTCATGATTTATTATTTGATTCATGATTCAAATAATGATTCATGATTCAATTAATGATTCAATTCATGATTCATGATTCATTTCATGATTCATGATTCAAATAATGAATCATGATTTGATTTATGATTCATGATTCATGAATCAATCCATGATTCAATTCATGATTTATGATTCAATTCATGATTCAATTCATGATTCATGATTCAAATAATGAATCATGATTCAATTTATGATTCATGACTCATGATTCAATTCATGATTCATGATTCAAATAATGAATCATGATTCAATTCATGATTCATGATTCAATTCATGATTCATGATTCAATTCATGATTCATGATTCAATTTATGATTCATGATTAATAATTCATGATTCATGATTCAATTTATGATTCATGATTCATGATTCAATTTATGATTCATGATTCGATTCATTATTCATAATTTATGATTCATGATTAATGATTCATTAATTCATGATTCATGATTGAATTCATAATTCATGATTCATTTCATGATTCATAATTAATGATTCAATTCATGATTCATGATTCAATTCATGATTCAATTCATGATTCAATTCATGATTCATGATTCAATTTATGATTCATGATTCAATTCATGATTCATTTTATGATTCATGATTCATGATTTAATTCATGATCTAATTCATGAGTTAATTCATGATTCATGATTTAATTCGAGATTCATGATTCAATTCATGATTTATGATTCATGATTTAATTCATGATTCATGATTCAATTCATGATTCATGATTTAATTCATGATTCATGATTCAAATCATGATTCATGATTCAAATCATGATTCATGATTTAATTCATGATTCATGATTTATGAATCGATTCATGATTCATGATTCAAGATTCATGATTCATGATTCGATTCAAGATTCGTAATTCAATTCATGATTCATGATTCATGATTCGATTCAAGATTCGTAATTCAATTCATGATTCAATTCATGATTCATGTTTCAATTCATGATTTATGATTCAATTCATGATTCAATTTATGATTTATGATTCAATTCATGATTCATGATTCAATTCATGATTCATGATTTAATTCCTGATTCATGATTCAATTCATGATTTATGATTCATGATTCAATTCATGATTCATGATTCAATTCATTATTCATGATTCATGAATCAAATCATGATTCATGATTCAAATCATGATTCAATTCATGATTCATGTTTTAATTCATGATTCAATTCATGATTCAATTCATGATTCATGATTTAAATTATGATTCATGATTCATGATTCAATTCATGATTCATGATTTATTATTTGATTCATGATTGGATTCATCATGATTCAATTCATGATTCAATTCATGATTCATGATTAATAATTCTATTCATGATTCATGATTCAATTCATGATTCATGATTCAAGTCATGATTCATGATTCGATTCTTGATTTATGATTCATTTCATGATTCATTACTCATGATTCATGATTTATGATTCAGTTCATGATTCATGATTCATTTCATGATTCATGAATTAATTCATGATTCCTGATTCATGATTAAATTCATGATTCATGATTCATGATTTAATTTATGATTCATGATTCATTTTATGATTCATTTCATGATTCATGATTCAATTTATGATTTATGATTCGATTCATTATTCATAATTTGTGATTCATGATTAATGATTCATTAATTCATGATTCATGATTGAATTCATAATTCATGATTCATTTCATGATTCATGATTCATTTCCTGATTCATGATTCATTTCATGATTCATGATTCATTTCCTGATTCATGATTCATAATTAATGATTCAATTTATGATTCATGATTCAATTCATGATATATGATTCAATTCATGATTCATGATTCAATTCATGATTCATGATTCATGATTCAATTCAGGATTCATGATTTAATTCATGATTCATGATTCAATTCATGATTCATGATTTAGGATTCAATTCATGATTTATTATTTGATTCATGATTCATGATTCAAATAATGATTCATGATTCAATTAATGATTCAATTCATGATTCATTTCATAATTCATGATTCATTTCATGATTCATGATTCATGATTCAAATAATGAATCATGATTCGATTTATGATTCATGATTCAAATAATGAATCATGATTCAATTTATGATTCATGATTTATGATTCAAATAATGAATCATGATTCAATTCATGATTCATGTTTGATTTCATGATTCATAATTCAATTCATGATTCATGATTTGATTCATGATTCATGATTCAATTCATGATTCATGATTCAATTTATGATTCATGATTCATGATTCATGATTCAATTTATGATTCATAATTCAATTCATTATTTATAATTTATGATTCATGATTAATGATTCTTTAATTCATGATTCATGATTGAATTTATAATTCATGATTCATTTCATGATTCATGATTCATGATTCAATTCATGATTCATGATTTATTTCATGATTCATGATTCATTTCATGATTCATGATTCATAATTAATGATTCAATTCATGATTCATGATTCAATTCATGATTCATGATTCAATTCATGATTCATGATTCAATTCAGGATTCATGATTTAATTCATGATTCATGATTCAATTCATGATTCATGATTCATGATTTAATTCATGATTCATGATTTAGGATTCAATTCATGATTTATTGTTTGATTCATGATTCAAATAATGATTCATGATTCAATTAATGATTCAATTCATGATTCATTTCATGATTCATGATTCAAATAATGAATCATGATTCGATTTATGATTCATGATTCATGAATCAATTCATGATTCATGATTCAAATTATGAATCATGATTCGATTTATGATTCATGATTCATGATTCAAATAATGAATAATGATTCTATTCATGATTCATGTTTGATTTCATGATTCATGATTTAATTCATGATTCATGATTTATGATTCATGATTCAATTCATGATTCATGATTCAATTCATGATTCATGATTCAATTCATGATTCATGATTCAATTCATGATTCAATTCATGATTCATGATTCAATTCCTGATTCATGATTCATAATTCAACTCATGATTCATGATTCGATTCATGATTCATGATTCAATTCATGATTTATGATTCATGATTCAATTCATGATTCATGATTCATGATTCAATTCATGATTCATGATTTAGGATTCAATTCATGATTTATTATTTGATTCATGATTCAAATAATGATTCATGATTCAATTAATGATTCAATTCATGATTCATGATTCATTTCATGATTCATGATTCAAATAATGAATCATGATTTGATTTATGATTCATGATTCATGAATCAATCCATGATTCAATTCATGATTTATGATTCAATTCATGATTCATGATTCAATTCATGATTCATGATTCAAATAATGAATCATGATTCAATTTATGATTCATGACTCATGATTCATTTCATGATTCATGATTCAAATAATGAATCATGATTTGATTTATGATTCATGATTCATGAATCAATTCATGATTCATGATTCAAATAATGTAGCATGATTCGATTTATGATTCATGATTCATGATTCAAATTATGAATCATGATTCAATTCATGATTCATGTTTGATTTCATGATTCATGATTTAATTCATGATTCATGATTCGATTCATGATTCAATTCATGATTCATGATTCAATTCATGATTCATGATTAATGATTCATGATTCAATTCATAATTCATAATTCATGATTCAATTCATGATTCATGATTCAATTCATGATTCATGATTCATAATGATTCAATTCATGATTCATGATTCAATTCATGATTCATGATTCAATTCATGATTCATGATTCAATTTATGATTCATGATTAATAATTCATGATTCATGATTCAATTTATGATTCATGATTCATGATTCAATTTATGATTCATGATTCGATTCATTATTCATAATTTATGATTCATGATTCAATTTATGATTCATGATTCATGATTCAATTCATGATTCATGATTCAATTCATGATTCATGATTGAATTCATAATTCATGATTCATTTCATGATTTATGATTCATGATTCAATTCATGATTCATGATTTATTTCATGATTCATGATTCATTTCATGATTCAATTCATGATTCATGATTCAATTCAGGATTCATGATTTAATTTATGATTCATGATTCAATTCATGATTCATGATTCATGATTCATGATTTAGGATTCAATTCATGATTTATTGTTTGATTCATGATTCAAATAATGATTCATGATTCAATTAATGATTCAATTCATGATTCATTTCATGATTCATGATTCAAAATATGAATCATGATTCGATTTATGATTCATGATTCATGAATCAATTCATGATTCATGATTCTAATAATGAATCATGATTCAATTCATGATTCATGTTTGATTTTATGATTCATGATTTAATTCATGATTCATGATTTATGAATCAATTCATGATTCATGATTCTAATAATGAATCATGATTCAATTCATGATTCATGATTCAATTCATGATTCATGATTCAATTCATGATTCAATTCATGATTCATGATTCAATTCCTGATTCATGATTCATAATTCAATTCATGATTCATGATTCGATTCATGATTCATGATTCAATTCATGATTCATGATTCAATTCATGATTAATGATTCATGATTCATGATTCAATTTATGATTCATAATTCGATTCATTAAATTATAATTTATGATTCATGATTAATGATTCATTAATTCATGATTCATGATTGAATTCATGATTCATGATTCATTTCATGATTCATGATTCAATTCATGATTCATGTTTCATTTCATGATTCATGATTCATTTCATGATTCATGATTCAAAATTAATGATTCAATTCATGATTCAATTCATGATTCATGATTCAATTCATGATTCATGATTCAATTCATGATTCATGATTCAATTCATGATTCATAATTCATGATTCAATTCATGATTCATGATTCAATTCATGATTCATGATTCATGATTCAATTCATGATTCATGATTTAGGATTCAATTCATGATTTATTATTTGATTCATGATTCATGATTCAAATAATGATTCATGATTCAATTCATGATTCATGATTCAAATAATGAATCATGATTCATGAATCAATTCATGATTCAATTCATGATTCATGATTCATGATTCAATTCATGATTCATGATTCAAATGATGAATCATGATTCAATTCATGATTCATGATTCAATTCATGATTCAATTCATGATTCATGATTCGATTCATGATTCATGATTAATGATTCATGATTCATAATTCAATTTATGATTCATGATTCGATTCATTATTCATAATTGATGATTCATGATTCATGATTCAATTCATGATTCATGATTGAATTCATAATTCATGATTCATGATTCAATTCATAATTCATGATTTATTTCATGATTCATGATTCATTTCATGATTCATGATTCATAATTCATGATTCAATTCATGATTCATGATTCAATTCATGATTCATGATTCAATTCATGATTCATGATTCAATTCAGGATTCATGATTTAATTCATGATTCATGATTCAATTCATGATTCATGATTCAATTCATGATTCATGATTTAGGATTCAATTCATGATTTATTGTTTGATTCATGATTCATGATTCAAATAATGATTCATGATTCAATTAATGATTCAATTCATGATTCATTTCATGATTCATGATTCAAATAATGAATCATGATTCGATTTATGATTCATGATTCATGAATCAATTCATGATTCATGATTCAAATTATGAATCATGATTCGATTTATGATTCATGATTCATGATTCAAATAATGAATCATGATTCAATTCATGATTCATGTTTGATTTCATGATTCATGATTTAATTCATGATTCATAATTTATGATTCATGATTCAATTCATGATTCATGATTCAATTCATGATTCAATTCATGATTCATGATTTAATTCCTGATTCATGATTCATAATTCAATTCATGATTCATGATTTGATTCATGATTCATGATTCAATTCATGATTTATGATTCATGCTTCAATTCATGAATAAATGATTCATGATTCATGATTCAATTCATGATTCATGATTTAGGATTCAATTCATGATTTATTATTTGATTCATGATTCAAATAATGATTAATGATTCAATTAATGATTCAATTCATGATTCATGATTCATTTCATGATTCATGATTCAAATAATGAATCATGATTTGATTTATGATTCATGATTCATGAATCAATTCATGAATCAATTCATGATTCATGATTCAATTAATGATTCAAATAATGAATCATGATTCAATTTATGATTCATAATTCATGATTCAATTCATGATTCATGATTCAAATAATGAATCATGATTCAATTCATGATTCATGATTCAATTCATGATTCATGATTCAATTCATGATTCATGATTAATAATTCATGATTCATGATTCAATTTATGATTCATGATTCAATTTATGATTCATGATTCGATTCATTATTCATAATTTATGATTCATGATTAATGATTCATTAATTCATGATTCATGATTGAATTCATAATTCATGATTCATTTCATGATTCATGATTCATGATTCAATTCATGATTCATGATTTATTTCATGATTCATGTACCATTTTATGATTCATGATTCATAATTAATGATTCAATTCATGATTCATGATTCAATTCATGATTCAATTCATGATTCATGATTCAATTCAGGATTCATGATTTAATTCATGATTCATGATTCAATTAATGATTCATGATTCATGATTCAATTCATGATTCATGATTTAGGATTCAATTCATGATTTATTGTTTGATTCATGATTCAAATAATGATTCATGATTCAATTAATGATTCAATTCATGATTCATTTCATGATTCATGATTCAAAATATGAATCATGATTCGATTTATGATTCATGATTCATGAATCAATTCATGATTCATGATTCAAATAATGAATCATGATTCGATTTATGATTCATGATTCATGATTCAAATAATGAATCATGATTCAATTCATGATTCATGTTTGATTTTATGATTCATGATTTAATTCATGATTCATGATTCAATTCATGATTCAATTCATGATTCATGATTCAATTCCTGATTCATGATTCATAATTCAATTCATGATTCATGATTCGATTCATGATTCATGATTCAATTCATGATTCATGATTCAATTCATGATTCAATTCATGATTCATGATTTGATTCATGATTCATGATTAATGATTCATGATTCATAATTCAATTTATGATTCATGATTCGATTCATTATTCATAATTGATGATTCATGATTCATGATTCAATTCATGATTCATGATTGAATTCATAATTCATGATTCAATTAATAATTCATGATTTATTTCATGATTCATGATTTAGGATTCAATTCATGATTTATTGTTTGATTCATGATTCATGATTCAAATAATGATTCATGATTCAATTAATGATTCAATTCATGATTCATTTCATGATTCATGATTCAAATAATGAATCATGATTCGATTTATGATTCATGATTCATGAATCAATTCATGATTCATTATTCAAATTATGAATCATGATTCGATTTATGATTCATGATTCATGATTCAAATAATGAATCATGATTCAATTCATGATTCATGTTTGATTTCATGATTCATGATTTAATTCATGATTCATGATTTATGATTCATGATTCAATTCATGATTCATGATTCAATTCATGATTCAATTCATGATTCATGATTTAATTCCTGATTCATGATTCATAATTCAATTCATGATTCATGATTTGATTCATGATTAATGATTCATTTCATGATTCATGATTCATAATTCATGATTCAATTCATGATTCATGATTCAATTCATGATTCATGATTCAATTCAGGATTCATGATTTAATTCATGATTCATGATTCAATTCATGATTCATGATTCATGATTCAATTCATGATTCATGATTTAGGATTCAATTCATGATTTATTGTTTGATTCATGATTCATGATTCAAATAATGATTCATGATTCAATTAATGATTCAATTCATGATTCATTTCATGATTCATGATTCAAATAATGAATCATGATTCGATTTATGATTCATGATTCATGAATCAATTCATGATTCATTATTCAAATTATGAATCATGATTCGATTTATGATTCATGATTCATGATTCAAATAATGAATCATGATTCAATTCATGATTCATGTTTGATTTCATGATTCATGATTTAATTCATGATTCATGATTTATGATTCATGATTCAATTCATGATTCATGATTCAATTCATGATTCAATTCATGATTCATGATTTAATTCCTGATTCATGATTCATAATTCAATTCATGATTCATGATTTGATTCATGATTCATGATTCAATTCATGATTCATGATTCATGCTTCAATTCATGAATAAATGATTCATGATTCATGATTCAATTCATGATTCATGATTTAGGATTTAATTCATGATTTATTATTTGATTCATGATTCAAATAATGATTCATGATTCAATTAATGATTCAATTCATGATTCATGATTCATGATTCAATTCATGATTCATGATTTAGGATTTAATTCATGATTTATTATTTGATTCATGATTCAAATAATGATTCATGATTCAATTAATGATTCAATTCATGATTCATGATTCATTTCATGATTCATGATTCAAATAATGAATCATGATTTGATTTATGATTCATGATTCATGAATCAATTCATGATTCAATTCATGATTCATGATTCAATTAATGATTCAAATAATGAATCATGATTCAATTTATGATTCATGATTCATGATTCAATTCATGATTCATGATTCAAATAATGAATCATGATTCAATTCATGATTCATGATTCAATTCATGATTCATGATTCAATTCATGATTCATGATTCATGATTAATAATTTATGATTCATGATTCAATTTATGATTCATGATTCATGATTCAATTTATGATTCATGATTCGATTCATTATTCATAATTTATGATTCATGATTAATGATTCATTAATTCATGATTCATGATTGAATTCATAATTCATGATTCATTTCATGATTCATGATTCATGATTCAATTCATGATTCATGATTTATTTCATGATTCATGTATCATTTCATGATTCATGATTCATAATTAATGATTCAATTCATGATTCATGATTCAATTCATGATTCAATTTATGATTCATGATTCAATTCAGGATTCATGATTTAATTCATGATTCATGATTCAATTAATGATTCATGATTCATGATTCAATTCATGATTCATGATTTAGGATTCAATTCATGATTTATTGTTTGATTCATGATTCAAATAATGATTCATGATTCAATTAATGATTCAATTCATGATTCATTTCATGATTCATGATTCAAAATATGAATCATGATTCGATTTATGATTCATGATTCATGAATCAATTCATGATTCATGATTCAAATAATGAATCATGATTCGATTTATGATTCATGATTCAAATAATGAATCATGATTCATGTTGATTTATGATTCATGATTTAAATCATGATTCATGAATTAAATCATGAATCATAAAATCAAACATGAATCATGATTCATTATTTAAATAATGAATCATGATTCGATTTATGATTCATGATTCAAATAATGAATCATGATTCATGTTTGATTTTATGATTCATGATTTAATTCATGATTCATGATTTATGATTCATGATTCAATTCATGATTCATGATTCAATTCATGATTCATGATTCAATTCATGATTCAATTCATGATTCATGATTCAATTCATGATTCATGATTCAATTCATGATTCATAATTCGATTCATTATTCATAATTTATGATTCATGATTCAATTCATGATTCATGATTCAATTCATGATTCAATTCATGATTCATGATTCAATTCCTGATTCATGATTCATAATTTAATTCATGATTCATGATTCGATTCATGATTCATGATTCAATTCATGATTCATGATTCAATTTATGATTCATAATTCGATTCATTATTCATAATTTATGATTCATGATTAATGATTCATTAATTCATGATTCATGATTGAATTCATGATTCATGATTCATTTCATGATTCATGATTCAATTCATGATTCATGTTTCATTTCATGATTCATGATTCATTTCAATGATTCATGATTCAAAATGAATGATTCAATTCATGATTCAATTCATGATTCATGATTCAATTCATGATTCATGATTCATGATTCAATTCATGATTCATGATTAAATTCATGATTCATAATTCATGATTCAATTCATGATTCATGATTCAATTCATGATTCATGATTCAATTCATGATTCATGATTCATGATTCAATTCATGATTCATGATTTAGGATTCAATTCATGATTTATTATTTGATTTATGATTCATGATTCAAATAATGATTCATGATTCAATTCATGATTCATAATTCATTTCATGATTCATGATTCAAATAAGGAATCATGATTCATGAATCAATTCATGATTCAATTTATGATTCATGATTCATGATTCAATTCATGATTCATGATTCAAATGATGAATCATGATTCAATTCATGATTCATGATTCAATTCATGATTCATGATTCAATTCATGATTCATGATTCGATTCATGATTCATGATTAATGATTCATGATTAGATTTTATGATTCATGATTTAATTCATGATTCATGATTTATGATTCATGATTCAATTCATGATTCATGATTCAATTCATGATTCATGATTCAATTCATGATTCATGATTCAATTCCTGATTCATGATTCATAATTCAATTCATGATTCATGATTTATGATTCATGATTCAATTCATGATTCATGATTCAATTCATGATTCATGATTCAATTCATGATTCAATTCATGATTCATGATTCAATTCCTGATTTATGATTCATAATTCAATTCATGATTCATGATTCGATTCATGATTCATGATTCAATTCATGATTCATGATTCATGATTCAATTCATGATTAATGATTCATGATTCATGATTCAATTTATGATTCATAATTCGATTCATTATTCATAATTTATGATTCATGATTAATGATTCATTAATTCATGATTCATGATTGAATTCATGATTCATGAATCATTTCATGATTCATGATTCAATTCATGATTAATGTTTCATTTCATGATTCATGATTCATTTCATGATTCATGATTCAAAATTAATGATTCAATTCATGATTCAATTCATGATTCATGATTCAATTCATGATTCATGATTCAATTCATGATTCATAATTCATGATTCAATTCATGATTCATGATTCAATTCATGATTCATGATTCAATTCATGACTCATGATTCATGATTCAATTCATGATTCATGATTTAGGATTCAATTCATGATTTATTATTTGATTCATGATTCATGATTCAAATAGTGATTCATGATTCAATTCATGATTCATAATTCATTTCATGATTCATGATTCAAATAATGAATTAATGATTCATGAATCAATTCATGATTCAATTCATGATTCATGATTCATGTTTCAATTCATGATTCTTGATTCAAATAATGAATCATGATTCAATTTATGATTCATGATTCATGATTCAATTCATGATTCATGATTCAAATTATGAATCATGATTCAATTCATGATTCATGATTCAATTCATGATTCATGATTCGATTCATGATTCATGATTAATGATTCATGATTCATAATTCAATTTATGATTCATGATTCGTTTCATTATTCATAATTGATGATTCATGATTCATGATTCAATTCATGATTCATGATTCAATTCATAATTCATGATTCATTTCATGATTCATGATTCATGATTCAATTCATGATTCATGATTTATTTCATGATTCATGATTCATTTCATGATTCATGATTCATAATTCATGATTCAATTCATGATTCAATTCATGATTCATGATTCAATTCATGATTCATGATTCAATTCATGATTCATGATTCAAATAATGAATCATGATTCAATTTATGATTCATGATTCAATTCATGATTCATGATTCAATTCATGATTCATGATTCATGATTCAATTCATGATTCATGATTTAGGATTCAATTCATGATTTATTATTTGATTCATGATTCATGATTCAAATAGTGATTCATGATTCAATTCATGATTCATAATTCATTTCATGATTCATGATTTAAATAATGAATTAATGATTCATGAATCAATTCATGATTCAATTCATGATTCATGATTCATGATTCAATTCATGATTCTTGATTCAAATAATGAATCATGATTCAATTTATGATTCATGATTCATGATTCAATTCATGATTCATGATTCAAATGATGAATCATGATTCAATTCATGATTCATGATTCAATTCATGATTCATGATTTAATTCATGATTCATGATTTATGATTCATGATTCAATTCATGATTCATGATTCAATTCATGTTTCATGATTCAATTCATGATTCATGATTCAATTCCTGATTCATGATTCATAATTCAATTCATGATTCATGATTAATGATTCATGATTCATGCTTCAATTTATGATTCATAATTCGATTCATTATTCATAATTTATGATTCATGATTCATTATTCGATTCATGATTCATGATTCAATTCATGATTCAATATTCATGATTCAATTCATGATTCATGATTAATGATTCATGATTCATGATTCAATTTATGATTCATAATTCGATTCATTATTCATAATTTATGATTCATGATTCATGATTGAATTCATGATTCATGATTGAATTCAAGATTCATTTCATGATTCATGATTCAATTCATGATTTATGGTTCATTTCATGATTCATGATTCATTTCATGATTCAAAATTAATGATTCATTTCATGATTCATGATTCAATTCATGATTCATGATTCAATTCATGATTTATGATTCAATTCATGATTCATGATTCGATTCATGATTCAAGATTAATGATTCATGATTCATAATTCAATTTATGATTCATGATTCGATTCATTATTCATTATTGATGATTCATGATTAATGATTCATTATTTCATGATTCATGATTGAATTCATAATTCATGATTCATGATTCATTTCATGATTCATAATTCATGATTCAATTCATGATTCATGATTCAATTTATGATTCATAATTCATGATTCAATTCATGATTCATGATTCAATTCATGATTCATGATTCAATTTATGATTCATGATTCGATTCATTATTCATAATTGATGATTCATGATTGAATTCATAATTCATGATTCATTTCATGATTCATAATTCATGATTCAATTCATGATTCATGATTCAATTCATGATTCATGATTCAATTCAGGATTCATGATTTAATTCATGATTCATGATTCAATTCATGATTCATGATTCATGATTCAATTCATGATTCATGATTTAGGATTCAATTCATGATTTATTGTTTGATTCATGATTCATTATTCAAATAATGATTCATGATTCAATTAATGATTCATTTCATGATTCATGATTCAAATAATGAATCATGATTCGATTTATGATTCATGATTCATGAATCAATTCATGATTCAAATAATGAATCATGATTCGATTTATGATTCATGATTCATGATTCAAATAATGAATCATGATTCAATTCATGATTCATGTTTGATTTTATGATTCATGATTTAATTCATGATTCATGATTTATGATTCATGATTCAATTCATGATTCATGATTCAATTCATGATTCATGATTCAATTCATGATTCATGATTCAATTCATGATTCATGATTAATGATTCATGATTCATGATTCAATTTATGATTCATAATTCGATTCATTATTCATAATTTATGATTCATGATTCGATTCATGATTCATGATTCAATTCATGATTCATGATTCATGATTAAATTCATGATTCATGATTAATGATTCATGATTCATGATTCAATTTATGAATCATAATTCGATTCATTATTCATAATTTATGATTCATGATTCATGATTGAATTCATGATTCATGATTGAATTTATGATTCATGATTCATTTCATGATTCATGATTCAATTCATGATTCATGATTCATGATTCAATTTATGATTCATAATTCGATTCATTATTTATAATTTATGATTCATGATTAATGATTCTTTAATTCATGATTCAAGATTGAATTCATAATTCATGATTCATTTCATGATTCATGATTCATGATTCAATTCATGATTCATGATTTATTTCATGATTCATGATTTATTTCATGATTCATGATTCATAATTAATGATTCAATTCATGATTCATGATTCAATTCCTGATTCATGATTCATAATTCAATTCATGATTCATGATTCGATTCATGATTCATGATTCAATTCATGATTAATGATTCATGATTCAATTTATGGTTCATAATTTGATTCATTATTCATAATTTATGATTCATGATTAATGATTCATTAATTCATGATTCATGATTGAATTCATGATTCATTTCATGATTCATGATTCAATTCATGATTCATGTTTCATTTCATGATTCCTGATTCATTTCATGATTCATGATTCAAAATTAATGATTCAATTCATGATTCATGATTCAATTCATGATTCATGATTCAATTCATGATTCCATTCATGATTCATAATTCATGATTCAATTCATGATTCATGATTCAATTCATGATTCATGATTAAATTCATGATTCATGATTCATGATTCAATTCATGATTCATGATTTAGGATTCAATTCATGATTTATTATTTGATTCATGATTCATGATTCAAATAATGATTCATGATTCAAATAATGATTCATGATTCAAATAATGAATCATGATTTGATTTATGATTCATGATTCAAATAATGAATCATGATTTGATTTATGATTCATGATTCATGAATCAATTCATGATTCAATTCATGATTCATGATTCATGATTCAATTCATGATTCATGATTCAAATAATGAATCATGATTCAATTTATGATTCATGATTCATGATTCAATTCATGATTCATGATTCAAATGATGAATCATGATTCAATTCATAATTCATGATTCAATTCATGATTCATTATTCAATTCATGATTCATGATTCAATTCATGATTCATGATTCAATTCAGGATTCATGATTTAATTCATGATTCATGATTCAATTCATGATTCATGATTCATGATTCAATTCATGATTCATGATTTAGGATTCAATTCATGATTTATTGTTTGATTCATGATTCAAAAAATGATTCATGATTTAATTAATGATTCATTTCATGATTCATGATTCAAATAATGAATCATGATTCGATTTATGATTCATGATTCATGAATCAATTCATGATTCATGATTCAAATAATGAATCATGATTCGATTTATGATTCATGATTCATGATTCAATTAATGATTCATTTCATGATTCATGATTCAATTCATGATTCATGTTTGATTTCATGATTCATGATTTATTTCATGATTCATGATTTATGATTCATGATTCAATTCATGATTCATGATTCAATTCATGATTCATGATTCAATTCCTGATTCATGATTCATAATTCAATTCATGATTCATGATTTGATTCATGATTCAATTCATGATTCATGATTCAATTCATGATTCATGATTAATGATTCATGATTCATGATTCAATTTATGATTCATAATTCGATTCATTATTCATAATTTATGATTCATGATTCGATTCATGATTCATGATTCAATTCATGATTCATGATTCATGATTCAATTCATGATTCATGATTAATGATTCATGATTCATGATTCAATTTATGATTCTTAATTCGATTCATTATTCATAATTTATGATTCATGATTCATGATTGAATTCATGATTCATGATTGAATTTATGATTCATGATTCATTTCATGATTCATGATTCAATTCATGATTCATGATTCATGATTCATGATTCAATTTATGATTCATAAATCGATTCATTATTCATAATTTATGACTCATGATTAATGATTCTTTAATTCATGATTCAAGATTGAATTCATAATTCATGATTCATTTCATGATTCATGATTCATGATTCAATTCATGATTCATGATTTATTTCATGATTCATGATTCATTTCATGATTCATGATTCATAATTAATGATTCAATTCATGATTCATGATTCAATTCATGATTCATGATTCAATTCAGGATTCATGATTTAATTCATGATTCATGATTCAATTCATGATTCATGATTCATGATTCAATTCATGATTCATGATTTAGGATTCAATTCATGATTTATTGTTTGATTCATGATTCATAATTCAAATAATGATTCATGGTTCAATTAATGATTCAATTCATGATTCATTTCATGATTCATGATTCAAATAATGAATCATGATTTGATTTATGATTCATGATTCATGAATCAATTCATGATTCATGATTCAAATTATGAATCATGATTCGATTTATGATTCATGATTCATGATTCAAATTATGAATCATGATTCAATTCATGATTCATGTTTGATTTCAGGATTCATGATTTAATTCATGATTCATGATTTATGATTCATGATTCAATTCATGATTCATGATTCAATTCATAATTCATGATTCAATTCATGATTCAATTCATGATTCATGATTCAATTCCTGATTCATGATTCATAATTCAATTCATGATTCATGATTCGATTCATAATTCATGATTCAATTCATGATTCATGATTTAGGATTCAATTCATGATTTATTATTTGATTTATGATTCAAATAATAATTCATGATTCAATTAATGAATCAATTCATGATTCATTTCATGATTCATGATTCAAATAATGAATCATGATTTGATTTATGATACATGATTCATGAATCAATTCATGATTCAATTCATGATTTATGATTCAATTCATGATTCATGATTCAATTCATGATTCATGATTCAAATAATGAATCATGATTCAATTTATGATTCATGATTCATGATTCAATTCATGATTCATGATTCAAATAATGAATCATGATTCAATTCATGATTCATGATTCAATTCATGATTCATGATTCAATTCATGATTCATGATTAATAATTCAGGATTCATGATTCAATTTATGATTCATGATTCATGATTCAATTTATGATTCATGGTTTGATTCATTATTCATAATTTATGATTCATGATTGAATTCATAATTCATGATTCATTTCATGATTCATAATTCAATTCATGATTCATGATTTATTTCATGATTTATGATTCATTTCATGATTCATGAATCATAATTAATGATTCAATTCATGATTCATGATTCAATTCATGATTCAATTCATGATTCCTGATTCAATTCAGGATTAATGATTTAATTCATGATTCATGATTCAATTCATGATTCATGATTCATGATTCAATTCATGATTCATGATTCATGATTCAATTCATGATTTATTGTTTGATTCATGATTCAAATAATGAGTCATGATTGAATTAATGATTCAATTCATGATTCATTTCATGATTCATGATTCAAAATATGAATCATGATTCAATTTATGATTCATGATTCATGAATCAATTCATGATTCATGATTCAAATAATGATTCATGATTCAATTCATGATTCATGATTCATGATTCATGATTCATGATTCAATTTATGATTCATAATTCGATTCATTATTCATAATTTATGATTCATGATTTAGGATTCAATTCATGATTCAGGATTCAATTCATGATTTATTGTTTGATTCATGATTCAAATAATGATTCATGATTCAATTAATGATTCAATTCATGATTCATTTCATGATTCATGATTTAAAATTAATGATTCAATTCATGATTCAATTCATGATTCATGATTTAGGATTCAATTCATGATTCATGATTTAGGATTCAATTCATGATTTACTGTTTGATTCATGATTCAAATAATGATTCATGATTCAATTAATGATTCAATTCATGATTCATTTCATGATTCATGATTCAAAATATGAATCATGATTCGATTTATGATTCATGATTCAATTCATGATTCATGATTTATTTCATGATTTATGATTCATTTCATGATTCATGATTCATAATTAATGATTCAATTCATGATTCATGATTCAATTCATGATTCAATTCATGATTCATGATTCAATTCAGGATTAATGATTCAATTCATGATTCATGATTCATGATTTAGGATTCAATTCATGATTTATTGTTTGATTCATGATTCAAATAATGATTCATGATTCAATTAATGATTCAATTCATGATTCATTTCATGATTCATGATTCAAAATATGAATCATGATTCGATTTATGATTGATGATTCATGAATCAATTCATGATTCATGATTCAAATAATGAATCATGATTCGATTTATGATTCATGATTCATGATTCAAATAATGAATCATGATTCAATTCATGATTCATGTTTGATTTTATGATTCATGATTTAATTCATGATTCATGATTTATGATTCATGATTCAATTCATGATTCATGATTCAATTCATGATTCATGATTCAATTCATGATTCAATTCATGATTCATGATTCAATTCCTGATTCATGATTCATAATTCAATTCATGATTCGATTCATGATTCATGATTCAATTCATGATTCATGATTCATGATTCATGATTCAATTTATGATTCATAATTCGATTCATTATTCATTATTTATGATTCATGATTAATGATTCATTAATTCATGATTCATGATTGAATTTATGATTCATGATTCATTTCATGATTCATGATTTAATTCATGATTCATGTTTCATTTCATGATTCATGATTCATTTCATGATTCATGATTCAAAATTAATGATTCAATTTATGATTCAATTCATGATTCATGATTCAATTCATGATTCATGATTCAATTCATGATTCATAATTCATGATTCAATTCATGATTCATGATTCAATTCATGATTCATGATTCAATTCATGATTCATGATTCATGATTCAATTCATGATTCATGATTTAGGATTCATTTCATGATTTATTATTTGATTCTTGATTCATGATTCAAATAATGATTCATGATTCAATTCATGATTCATGATTCATTTCATAACTCATGATTCAAATAATGAATCATGATTTGATTTATGATTCATGATTCATGAATCAATTCATGATTCAATTCATGATTCATGATTCAAATAATGAATCATGATTCAATTTATGATTCATGATTCATGATTCAATTCATGATTCATGATTCAAATGATGAATCATGATTCAATTCATGATTCATGATTCAATTCATGATTCATGATTCAATTCATGATTCATGATTCGATTCATGATTCATGATTAATGATTCATGATTCATAATTCAATTTATGATTCATGATTCGATTCATTATTCATAATTGATGATTCATGATTAATGATTCATTAATTCATGATTCATGATTGAATTCATAATTCATGATTTATTTCATAATTCATGATTCATGATTCAATTCAAGATTCATGATTTATTTCATGATTCATGATTCATTTCATGATTCATGATTCATAATTCATGATTCAATTCATGATTCATGATTCAATTCATGATTCATTATTCAATTTATGATTCATGATTCAATTCAGTATTCATGATTTAATTCATGATTCATGATTCAATTCATGATTCATGATTCATGATTCAATTCATGATTCATGATTCAATTCATGATTCATGATTCAATTCAGGATTCATGATTTAATTCATGATTCATGATTCAATTCATGATTCATGATTCATGATTCAAATCATGATTCATGATTTAGGATTCAATTCATGATTTATTGTTTGATTCATGATTCATGATTCAAATCATGATTCATGATTCAATGAATGATTCAATTCATGATTTATTTCATGATTCATGATTCAAATAATGAATCATGATTCCATTTATGATTCATGATTCATAATTCAATTCATGATTAATGATTTGATTCATGATTCAATTCATGATTCATGATTCATGATTCAATTTATGATTCATAATTCGATTCATAATTCATGATTCATAATTCAATTCATGATTCATGATTTGATTCATGATTCATGATTCAATTCATGATTCATGATTCATGATTCAATTTATGATTCATAATTCGATTCATTATTCATAATTTATGATTCATGATTCATGATTCGATTCATGATTCATGATTCAATTCATGATTAATGATTCATGATTCAATTCATGATTCATGATTAATGATTCATGATTCATGATTCAATTTATGATTCATAATTCGATTCATTATTCATAATTTATGATTCATGATTCATGATTGAATTCATGATTCATGATTCAATTCATGATTTATGATTCATTTCATGATTCATGATTCATTTCATGACTCAAAATTAATGATTGAATTCATGATTCATGATTCAATTCATGATTTATGATTCAATTCATGATTCATAATTCATGATTCAATTCATGATTCATGATTTAATTCATGATTCATGATTCAATTCATGATTCATGATTCGATTCATGATTCATGATTAATGATTCATGATTCATAATTCAATTTATGATTCATGATTCGATTCATTATTCATAATTGATGATTCATGATTAATGATTCATTAATTCATGATTCATGATTGAATTCATGATTCATTTCATGATTCATGATTCATGATTCAATTCATGATTCATTATTTATTTCATGATTCATGATTCATTTCATGATTCATGATTCATAATTCATGATTCAATTCATGATTTATGATTCAATTCATGATTCATGATTCAATTCATGATTCAAAATTAATGATTCAATTCATGATTCATGATTCAATTCATGATTCATGATTCAATTCATTATTCATGATTCAAATAATGAATCATGATTCGATTTATGATTCATGATTCATGATTCAAATAATGAATCATGATTCAATTCATGATTCATGATTCAATTCATGATTCATGATTCATGATTCAATTCATTATTCATGATTCAAATAATGAATCATGATTCGATTTATGATTCATGATTCATGATTCAAACAATGAATCATGATTTAATTCATGATTCATGATTCAATTCATGATTCATGATTCAATTCATGATTCAATTCATGATTCAATTCATGATTCATGATTAATGATTCATGATTTATGATTCAATTTATGATTCATGATTCAATTCATGATTCATGATTAATGATTCATGATTCATGATTTATGATTCATTAATTCATGATTCATGATTGAATTCATAATTCATGATTAATTTCATGATTCATGATTCATGATTCAATTCATTATTCATTTCATGATTCATGATTCATAATTAATGATTCAATTCATGATTCATGATTCAATTCATGATTCATGATTCAATTCAGGATTCATGATTTAATTCATGATTCATGATTCAATTCATGATTCATGATTCAATTCATGATTCATGATTTAGGATTCAATTCATGAATTTATTATTTGATTCATGATTCAAATTATGATTCATGATTCAATTAATGATTCAATTCATGATTCATTTCATGATTCATGATTCAAATAATGAATCATGATTCGATTTATGATTCATGATTCATGAATCAATTCATGATTCAATTTTTGATTCATGATTCATGATTTATGATTCAATTCATGATTCATGATTCACGATTCATGATTTAATTCCTGATTCCTGATTCATGATTCAATTCATGATTCATGATTTATGATTCATTTCATGATTCATTATTCATGATTCATGATTTATGATTCAATTCATGATTCATGATTCATGATTCATGATTTAATTCATGATTCATGATTCATGATTCATGATTTAATTCATGATTCCTGATTCATGATTCAATTCATGATTCAAGAATCCTGATTCATGATTCAATTCATGATTCATGATTCATGATTCAATTTATGATTCATGATTCATGATTCATGATTCAATTCATGATTCATGATTCATGATTCAATTCATGATTCATGATTCGATTCATGATTCATGATTCATGATTCAATTCATGATTCATGATTCATGTTTTATTTCATGATTCATGATTCGATTCATTATTTATAATTTATGATTCATGATTAATGATTCATTAATTCATGATTCATGATTGAATTCATGATTCATGATTCATGATTCATGATTCATGATTCAATTCATGATTCATGATTCATTTCATGATTCATGATTCATTTCATGATTCATGATTCATTTCCTGATTCATGATTCATAATTAATGATTCAATTCATAATTCATGATTCAATCAGGATTCATGATTTAATTCATGATTTATGATTCAATTCATGATTTATGATTTCATGATTCAATTCATAATTCATGATTTATGATTCAATTCATGATTTATCATTTGATTCATGATTCAAATAATGATTCATGATTCAATTAATGATTCAATTCATGATTCATTTCATGATTCATGATTCAAATAATGAATCATGATTCGATTTATGATTCATGATTCATGAATCAATTCATGATTCATGATTCAAATAATGAATCATCATTCAATTTATGATTCATGATTCAAATAATGAATCATGATTCAATTCATGATTCATTATTCAATTCATGATTCATGATTCAATTTATGATTCATGATTTATTTTATGATTTATTTCATGATTCATGATTCATGATTCAATTCATGATTCATGATTCGATTCATGATTCAATTCATATTTCAATTCATGATTCAAATAATGAATCATGATTCAATTCATGATTCATTATTCAATTCATGATTCATGATTCAATTTATGATTCATGATTTATTTTATGATTTATTTCATGATTCATGATTCATGATTCAATTCATGATTCATGATTCGATTCATGATTCAATTCATATTTCAATTCATGATTTATTATTAATGATTCATGATTCATGATTCGATTCATGATTCATCATTCGATGATTAATTCATGATTCATGATTCATTATTCAATTCATGATTCATGATTCAATTCATGATTCATGATTCAAATCATGATTCATTTCATGATTCTTGATTCAATCATGATTCATTAATTCATGATTCATGTTTGATTTCATGATTCATGATTCATGATTTATGATTCATGATTCAATTCATGATTCATGATTCAATTCATGATTCATGATTAAATGCATGATTCAATTCATGATTCATGATTCAATTCCTGATTCATGATTCATAATTCAATTCATGATTTATGATTCGATTCATGATTCAATTCATGATTCATGAATCAAATCATGATTCATGATTAATGATTCATGATTCATGATTCAATTTATGATTCATGATTCGATTCATTATTCATAATTAATGATTCATGAATAATGATTCATTAATACATGATATATGATTGAATTCATGATTCATGATTCAATTCATGATTCATGATTCAATTCATGATTCGTGATTCAATTCATGATTCATAATTTATGATTCAATTCATGATTCATTATTCAATTCATCATTCATGATTCAATTCATGATTCATGATTCATGATTCAATTCATGATTCATGATTTAGGATTCAATTCATGATTTATTATTTGATTCATGATTCATGATTCAAATAATGATTCATGATTCAATTAATGATTCAATTCATGATTCATGATTCAATTCATGATTCAATTCATGATTCATGATTCAATTCAGGATTAATGATTCAATTCATGATTCATGATTCATGATTTAGGATTCAATTCATGATTTATTGTTTGATTCATGATTCAAATAATGATTCATGATTCAATTAATGATTCAATTCATGATTCATTTCATGATTCATGATTCAAAATATGAATCATGATTCGATTTATGATTGATGATTCATGAATCAATTCATGATTCATGATTCAAATAATGAATCATGATTCGATTTATGATTCATGATTCATGATTCAAATAATGAATCATGATTCAATTCATGATTCATGTTTGATTTTATGATTCATGATTTAATTCATGATTCATGATTTATGATTCATGATTCAATTCATGATTCATGATTCAATTCATGATTCATGATTCAATTCATGATTCAATTCATGATTCATGATTCAATTCCTGATTCATGATTCATAATTCAATTCATGATTCATGATTCGATTCATGATTCATGATTCAATTCATGATTCATGATTCATGATTCATGATTCAATTTATGATTCATAATTCGATTCATTATTCATTATTTATGATTCATGATTAAAGATTCATTAATTCATGATTCATGATTGAATTTATGATTCATGATTCATTTCATGATTCATGATTCAATTCATGATTCATGTTTCATTTCATGATTCATGATTCATTTCATGATTCATGATTCAAAATTAATGATTCAATTTATGATTCAATTCATGATTCATGATTCAATTCATGATTCATGATTCAATTCATGATTCATAATTCATGATTCAATTCATGATTCATGATTCAATTCATGATTCATGATTCAATTCATGATTCATGATTCATGATTCAATTCATGATTCATGATTTAGGATTCATTTCATGATTTATTATTTGATTCTTGATTCATGATTCAAATAATGATTCATGATTCAATTCATGATTCATGATTCATTTCATAACTCATGATTCAAATAATGAATCATGATTTGATTTATGATTCATGATTCATGAATCAATTCATGATTCAATTCATGATTCATGATTCAAATAATGAATCATGATTCAATTTATGATTCATGATTCATGATTCAATTCATGATTCATGATTCAAATGATGAATCATGATTCAATTCATGATTCATGATTCAATTCATGATTCATGATTCAATTCATGATTCATGATTCGATTCATGATTCATGATTAATGATTCATGATTCATAATTCAATTTATGATTCATGATTTGATTCATTATTCATAATTGATGATTCATGATTAATGATTCATTAATTCATGATTCATGATTGAATTCATAATTCATGATTTATTTCATGATTCATGATTCATGATTCAATTCAAGATTCATGATTTATTTCATGATTCATGATTCATTTCATGATTCATGATTCATAATTCATGATTCAATTCATGATTCATGATTCAATTCATGATTCATTATTCAATTCATGATTCATGATTCAATTCAGTATTCATGATTTAATTCATGATTCATGATTCAATTCATGATTCATGATTCATGATTCAATTCATGATTCATGATTCAATTCATGATTCATGATTCAATTCAGGATTCATGATTTAATTCATGATTCATGATTCAATTCATGATTCATGATTCATGATTCAAATCATGATTCATGATTTAGGATTCAATTCATGATTTATTGTTTGATTCATGATTCATGATTCAAATCATGATTCATGATTCAATGAATGATTCAATTCATGATTTATTTCATGATTCATGATTCAAATAATGAATCATGATTCCATTTATGATTCATGATTCATAATTCAATTCATGATTCATGATTTGATTCATGATTCAATTCATGATTCATGATTCATGATTCAATTTATGATTCATAATTCGATTCATAATTCATGATTCATAATTCAATTCATGATTCATGATTTGATTCATGATTCATGATTCAATTCATGATTCATGATTCATGATTCAATTTATGATTCATAATTCGATTCATTATTCATAATTTATGATTCATGATTCATGATTCGATTCATGATTCATGATTCAATTCATGATTAATGATTCATGATTCAATTCATGATTCATGATTAATGATTCATGATTCATGATTCAATTTATGATTCATAATTCGATTCATGATTCATAATTTATGATTCATGATTCATGATTGAATTCATGATTCATGATTCAATTCATGATTTATGATTCATTTCATGATTCATGATTCATTTCATGACTCAAAATTAATGATTGAATTCATGATTCATGATTCAATTCATGATTTATGATTCAATTCATGATTCATAATTCATGATTCAATTCATGATTCATGATTTAATTCATGATTCATGATTCAATTCATGATTCATGATTCGATTCATGATTCATGATTAATGATTCATGATTCATAATTCAATTTATGATTCATGATTCGATTCATTATTCATAATTGATGATTCATGATTAATGATTCATTAATTCATGATTCATGATTGAATTCATGATTCATTTCATGATTCATGATTCATGATTCAATTCATGATTCATTATTTATTTCATGATTCATGATTCATTTCATGATTCATGATTCATAATTCATGATTCAATTCATGATTTATGATTCAATTCATGATTCATGATTCAATTCATGATTCAAAATTAATGATTCAATTCATGATTCATGATTCAATTCATGATTCAATTCATGATTCATGATTCAATTCATTATTCATGATTCAAATAATGAATCATGATTCGATTTATGATTCATGATTCATGATTCAAATAATGAATCATGATTCAATTCATGATTCATGATTCAATTCATGATTCATGATTCATGATTCAATTCATTATTCATGATTCAAATAATGAATCATGATTCGATTTATGATTCATGATTCATGATTCAAATAATGAATCATGATTTAATTCATGATTCATGATTCAATTCATGATTCATGATTCAATTCATGATTAAATTCATGATTCAATTCATGATTCATGATTAATGATTCATGATTTATGATTCAATTTATGATTCATGATTCAATTCATGATTCATGATTAATGATTCATGATTCATGATTTATGATTCATTAATTCATGATTCATGATTGAATTCATAATTCATGATTAATTTCATGATTCATGATTCATGATTCAATTCATTATTCATTTCATGATTCATGATTCATAATTAATGATTCAATTCATGATTCATGATTCAATTCATGATTCATGATTCAATTCATGATTCATGATTCAATTCAGGATTCATGATTTAATTCATGATTCATGATTCAATTCATGATTCATGATTCAATTCATGATTCATGATTTAGGATTCAATTCATGATTTATTATTTGATTCATGATTCAAATTATGATTCATGATTCAATTAATGATTCAATTCATGATTCATTTCATGATTCATGATTCAAATAATGAATCATGATTCGATTTATGATTCATGATTCATGAATCAATTCATGATTCAATTTTTGATTCATGATTCATGATTTATGATTCAATTCATGATTCATGATTCACGATTCATGATTTAATTCCTGATTCCTGATTCATGATTCAATTCATGATTCATGATTTATGATTCATTTCATGATTCATTATTCATGATTCATGATTTATGATTCAATTCATGATTCATGATTCATGATTTAATTCATGATTCATGATTCATGATTCATGATTTAATTCATGATTCCTGATTCATGATTCAATTCATGATTCAAGAATCCTGATTCATGATTCAATTCATGATTCATGATTCATGATTCAATTTATGATTCATGATTCATGATTCAATTCATGATTCATGATTCATGATTCAATTCATGATTCATGATTCGATTCATGATTCATGATTCATGATTCAATTCATGATTCATGATTCATGTTTTATTTCATGATTCAAGATTCGATTCATTATTTATAATTTATGATTCATGATTAATGATTCATTAATTCATGATTCATGATTGAATTCATGATTCATGATTCATGATTCATGATTCATGATTCAATTCATGATTCATGATTCATTTCATGATTCATGATTCATTTCATGATTCATGATTCATTTCATGATTCATGATTCATTTCCTGATTCATGATTCATAATTAATGATTCAATTCATAATTCATGATTCAATTCAGGATTCATGATTTAATTCATGATTTATGATTCAATTCATGATTTATGATTCATGATTCAATTCATAATTCATGATTTATGATTCAATTCATGATTTATCATTTGATTCATGATTCAAATAATGATTCATGATTCAATTAATGATTCAATTCATGATTCATTTCATGATTCATGATTCAAATAATGAATCATGATTCGATTTATGATTCATGATTCATGAATCAATTCATGATTCATGATTCAAATAATGAATCATCATTCAATTTATGATTCATGATTCAAATAATGAATCATGATTCAATTCATGATTCATTATTCAATTTATGATTCATGATTCAATTTATGATTCATGATTTATTTTATGATTTATTTCATGATTCATGATTCATGATTCAATTCATGATTCATGATTCGATTCATGATTCAATTCATATTTCAATTCATGATTCAAATAATGAATCATGATTCAATTCATGATTCATTATTCAATTCATGATTCATGATTCAATTTATGATTCATGATTTATTTTATGATTTATTTCATGATTCATGATTCATGATTCAATTCATGATTCATGATTCGATTCATGATTCAATTCATATTTCAATTCATGATTTATTATTAATGATTCATGATTCATGATTCAATTCATGATTCATGATTCGATTCATGATTCATCATTCGATGATTAATTCATGATTCATGATTCATGATTCAATTCATGATTCATGATTCAATTCATGATTCATGATTCAAATCATGATTCATTTCATGATTCTTGATTCAATCATGATTCATTAATTCATGATTCATGTTTGATTTCATGATTCATGATTCATGATTTATGATTCATGATTCAATTCATGATTCATGATTCAATTCATGATTCATGATTAAATGCATGATTCAATTCATGATTCATGATTCAATTCCTGATTCATGATTCATAATTCAATTCATGATTTATGATTCGATTCATGATTCAATTCATGATTCATGATTCAAATCATGATTCATGATTAATGATTCATGATTCATGATTCAATTTATGATTCATGATTCGATTCATTATTCATAATTAATGATTCATGAATAATGATTCATTAATACATGATATATGATTGAATTCATGATTCATGATTCAATTCATGATTCATGATTCAATTCATGATTCGTGATTCAATTCATGATTCATAATTTATGATTCAATTCATGATTCATTATTCAATTCATCATTCATGATTCAATTCATGATTCATGATTCATGATTCAATTCATGATTCATGATTTAGGATTCAATTCATGATTTATTATTTGATTCATGATTCATGATTCAAATAATGATTCATGATTCAATTAATGATTCAATTCATGATTCATGATTTAATTCATGATTCCTGATTCATGATTAAATTCATGATTCATGATTCATGATTCAATTTATGATTCATGATTCATGATTCATGATTCAATTCATGATTCATGATTCATGATTCAATTCATGATTCATGATTCATGATTCAATTCATAATTCGATTCATGATTCATATTTGAATTTATGATTCATGATTCATGTTTCAATTCATGATTCATGATTCGATTCATTATTCATAATTTATGATTCATGATTAATGATTCATTAATTCATGATTCATATTTGAATTTATGATTCATGATTCATGAATCAATTCATGATTCAATTCATGATTCATGATTCAATTCATGATTCATGATTCAATTCATGATTCATGATTTAGGATTCAATTCAAGATTTATTATTTGATTCATGATTCATGATTCAAATAATGATTCAATTCATGATTAATGATTCATTTCATGATTCATGATTCAAATGAATCATGATTTGATTTATGATTCATGATTCATGAATCAATTCAAGATTCAATTCATGATTCATGATTCATGATTCAATTCATTATTCATGATTCAAATAATGATTCATGATTCGATTTATGATTCATGATTCATGATTCAAATAATGAATCATGATTCAATTCATGATTCATGATTCAATTCATGATTCATGATTCAATTCATGATTCATGATTCAATTCATGATTCAATTCATGATTCAATTCATGATTCATGATTAATGATTCATGATTCATGATTCAATTTATGATTCATGATTCAATTCATGATTCATGATTTATGATTCATTAATTCATGATTCATGATTGTATTCATAATTCATGATTAATTTCATGATTCATGATTCATGATTCAATTCATGATTCATGATTCAATTCATGATTCATGATTCAATTCAGGATTCATGATTTAATTCATGATTCATGATTCAATTCATGATTCATGATTCAATTCATGATTCATGATTTAGGATTCAATTCATGATTTATTATTTGATTCATGATTCATGATTCAAATTATGATTCATGATTCAATTAATGATTCAATTCATGATTCATTTCATGATTCATGATTCAAATAATGAATCATGATTCGATTTATGATTCATGATTCATGAATCAATTCATGATTCAATTTTTGATTCATGATTCATGATTTGATTCATGATTTATGATTCATTTCATGATTCATGATTTATGATTCAATTCATGATTCATGATTTAATTCCTGATTCCTGATTCATGATTCAATTCATGATTCATGATTTATGATTCATTTCATGATTCATTATTCATGATTCATGATTTATGATTCAATTCATGATTCATGATTCATGATTCAATTCATGATTCATGATTCATGATTCATGATTTAATTGATGATTCATGATTCATGATTCATGATTTAATTCATGATTCCTGATTCATGATTCAATTCATGATTCATGATTCATGATTCAATTTATGATTCATGATTCATGATTCATGATTCAATTCATGATTCATGATTCATGATTCAATTCATGATTCATGATTCGATTCATGATTCATGATTCATGATTCAATTCATGATTCATGATTCATGTTTCAATTCATGATTCATGATTCGATTCATTATTTATAATTTATGCATCATGATTAATGATTCATTAATTCATGATTCATGATTGAATTCATGATTCATGATTCATGATTCATGATTCAATTCATGATTCATGATTCATTACATGATTCATGATTCATTTCATGATTAATGATTCATGATTCATAATTAATGATTCAATTCATAATTCATGATTCAATTCATGATTCAATTCATGATTCAATTCAGGATTCATGATTTAATTCATGATTTATGATTCAATTCATGATTTATGATTCATGATTCAATTCATAATTCATGATTTATGATTCAATTCATGATTTATCATTTGATTCATGATTCAAATAATGATTCATGATTCAATTAATGATTCAAATTATGATTTATGTTTGAATTCATGATTCATGATTCAATTCATGATTCATGATTCATGATTCAATTCATGATTCATTTCATGATTCATAATTCAATACATGATTTAATAATTCAGGATTCATGATTTAATTCATGATTTATGATTCAATTCATGATTTATGATTCATGATTCAATTCATAATTCATGATTTATGATTCAATTCATGATTTATCATTTGATTCATGATTCAAATAATGATTCATGATTCAATTAATGATTCAAATTATGATTTATGTTTGAATTCATGATTCATGATTCAATTCATGATTCATGATTCATGATTCAATTCATGATTCATTTCATGATTCATAATTCAATACATGATTTAATAATTCATGATTCATGATTGAATTCACGATTCATGATTGAATTCATGATTCATGATTTGATTCATGATTGATGATTCATGAATCATGATTCGTTTCATGATTCATGAATCATGATTCAATTAATGATTAATTTCATGATTCATGATTCGATTAATGATTCATGATTCATGATTCAATTCATGATTCATGATTTATGATTCATGAGTCAACTCATGATTCAATTCATAAGTCATGGTTTATGATTCAATTCATGATTTATGATTAATTTCATGATTCATGGTTCATGAGTCATGATTCGATTCATGATTCATGAATCATGATTCAATTCATGATTCATGATTCATGAATTATGATTTAATTCATGATTCATGATTCAATACATGATTCATGATTCAATTCATGATTCATGAATCAATACATGATTCATGATTCATGATTTAATTCATGATTCATTTCATGATTCAATTCTTGATTCATGATTTATGATTCATGATTCATGATTCGATTCATGATTCATGTTTTGATTCATGATTCATGATTGAATTCATGATTCATGATTCAATTCATGATTCATGATTCAATTCATGATTCATGATTCAATTCATCTTTCATGATTCATGATTCGATTTATGATTCATGATTAAATTCATGATTCATGATTCAATTCATGATTTATGATTAAATTCATGATTCATGATTCAATTTATGATTCAAATTATGATTTATGTTTCAATTCATGATTCATGATTAATTTCATGATTCATGATTCATTGTTCATGAATCATGATACGATTCATGATTCTAGAATCATGATTCGTTTCATGATTCATGAATCATGATTCAATTCATGATTCATGATTCATTTCATGATTCAAGATTCGATTAATGATTCATGATTCATGATTTATGATTCATGATTTGATTCATGATTCATGATTCGATTTATGATTCATGATTCGATTCAAGATTCGATTCATGATTCATGATTCAATTCATGATTCATGATTTAGGATTCAATTCATGATTTATTATTTGATTCATGATTCATGATTCAAATTATGATTCATGATTCAATTAATGATTCAATTCATGATTCATTTCATGATTCATGATTCAAATAATGAATCATGATTCGATTTATGATTCATGATTCATGAATCAATTCATGATTCAATTTTTGATTCATGTTTCATGATTTGATTCATGATTTATGATTCATTTCATGATTCATGATTTATGATTCAATTCATGATTCATGATTCATGATTCATGATTTAATTCCTGATTCCTGATTCATGATTCAATTCATGATTCATGATTTATGATTCATTTCATGATTCATTATTCATGATTCATGATTTATGATTCAATTCATGATTCATGATTCATGATTCAATTCATGATTCATGATTCATGATTCATGATTTAATTAATGATTCATGATTCATGATTCATGATTTAATTCATGATTCCTGATTCATGATTCAATTCATGATTCATGATTCATGATTCAATTTATGATTCATGATTCATGATTCATGATTCAATTCATGATTCATGATTCATGATTCAATTCATGATTCATGATTCGATTCATGATTCATGATTCAATTCATGATTCATGATTCATGTTTCAATTCATGATTCATGATTCGATTCATTATTTATAATTTATGATTCATGATTAATGATTCATTAATTCATGATTCATGATTGAATTCATGATTCATGATTCATGATTCATGATTCAATTCATGATTCATGATTCATTTCATGATTCATGATTCATTTCATGATTCATGATTCATTTCCTGATTTATGATTCATAATTAATGATTCAATTCATAATTCATGATTCAATTCATGATTCAATTCATGATTCAATTCAGGATTCATGATTTAATTCATGATTTATGATTCAATTCATGATTTATGATTCATGATTCAATTCATAATTCATGATTTATGATTCACTTCATGATTTATCATTTGATTCATGATTCAAATAATGATTCATGATTCAATTAATGATTCAAATTATGATTTATGTTTGAATTCATGATTCATGATTCAATTCATGATTCATGATTCATGATTCAATTCATGATTCATGAATCATGATTCAATTCATGATTCATGATTCATGAATCATGATTTAATTCATGATTCATGATTCAATACATGATTCATGATTCAATTCATGATTCATGATTGAATTCATGATTCATGATTTGATTCATGATTGATGATTCATGAATCATGATTCGTTTCATGATTCATGAATCATGATTCAATTAATGATTCATGAATCATGATTCAATTAATGATTAATTTCATGATTCATGATTCGATTAATGATTCATGATTCATGATTCAATTCATGATTCATGATTTATGATTCATGATTCGATTAATGATTCATGAATCATGATTCAATTCATGATTCATGATTTATGATTCATGAGTCAACTCATGATTCAATTCATAAGTCATGGTTTATGATTCAATTCATGATTTATGATTAATTTCATGATTCATGGTTCATGAGTCATGATTCGATTCATGATTCATGAATCATGATTCGATTCATCATTCATGAATCATGATTCAATTCATGATTCATGATTCATGAATCATGATTTAATTCATGATTCATGATTCAATACATGATTCATGATTCAATTCATGATTCATGAATCATGATTCAATTCATGATTCATGAATCAATACATGATTCATGATTCATGATTTAATTCATGATTCATTTCATGATTCAATTCTTGATTCATGATTTATGATTCATGATTCGATTCATGATTCATGTTTTGATTCATGATTCATGATTGAATTCATGATTCATGATTCAATTCATGATTCATGATTCAATTCATCTTTCATGATTCATGATTCGATTTATGATTCATGATTAAATTCATGATTCATGATTCAATTCATGATTTATGATTAAATTCATGATTCATGATTCAATTTATGATTCAAATTATGATTTATGTTTCAATTCATGATTCATGATTAATTTCATGATTCATGATTCATTGTTCATGAATCATGATACGATTCATGATTCTAGAATCATGATTCGTTTCATGATTCATGAATCATGATTCAATTCATGATTCATGATTCATTTCATGATTCAAGATTCGATTAATGATTCATGATTCATGATTTATGATTCATGATTTGATTCATGATTCATGATTCGATTCATGATTCATGATTCGATTTATGATTCATGATTCGATTCAAGATTCGATTCATGATTCATGATTTAATTCATGATTCATAATAAATGATTTATGAATTATTATTCAATTCATGATTCAATTCATGATTCAATTCATGATTTATGATTCGATTCATGATTCAATTCATGATTCATGATTCATGATTCGATTTATGATTCATAATTAAATTCATGATTCATGATTCAATTCATGATTTATGGATCAATTCATGATTCAATTTTTGATTGAATTCATGATTTATGATTCAATTCATGATTCATGATTCAATTCATGATTCATGCTTCAATTCATGATTCATGATTCATTATTCAATTCAAGATTCATGATTCATGATTCAATTCATGAGTCAATTCATGATTCAAGATTCATGATTCAATTCATGATTCATGATTCGATTCATGATTCATGATTCGATTCATGATTCAAATTATGATTTATGATTCAATTCATGATTCATTTCTTGATTCATGGTTTATGATTCAATTCATGATTTATGATTCATTTCATAATTCATTATTCATGGTTCATGAATAATGATTCATTTCATGATTGATGATTCAATTCATGATTCATGATTCAATTGATGATTCATGATTCAATTTATGATTCATTTCATGATTCATGATTCAATTCCTGATTTATGATTCGATTCATGATTCATGATTCATGATTTAATTCATGATTCATGATTCGATTCATGATTCATGATTCATGATTCGATTCATGATTCATGATTCAATTCATGATTCATGATTCATGATGTATGAATTATTATTCAATTCATGATTCAATTCATGATTCAATTCATAATTCATGATTCAATTCATGATTCATGATTCAATTCATGAATTATGATTCATGATTCAATTTATGGTTCACGATTCATTTTACGATTTATTAGTCAATTCATGATTCAATTCATGATTCAATTCATAATTCATGATTCAATTCATGATTCATGATTCATTTCATGATTCATGATTTAAGATTCAAGATTCAATTCATGATTCATGATTCATGATTCGATTTATGATTCATGATTAAATTCATGATTCATGATTCAATTCATGATTTATGATTCAATTCATGAATTATGATTCAATTTATGATTCAAATTATGATTTATGTTTCAATTCATGATTCATGATTAAATTCATGATTCATGATTCATGATTCAATTCATGATTCATGATTCAATTCATGATTCATGATTCATGATTCAATTAATGGGTCAATTCATGGTTCAAGATTCATGTTTCAATTTATGATTCATGATTCGATTCATGATTCAATTTATGATTTATAATTCAATTCATGATTCGTTTCATGATTCATGAATCATGATTCAATTCATGATTCATGATTCATTTCATGATTCATGATTCGATTAATGATTCATGATTCATGATTTATGATTTATGATTCAATTCATGATTCATGATTCATGATTCGATTCATGATTCATGATTCGATTTATGATTCTTGATTCGGTTCATGATTCGATTCATGATTCATGATTCATGATTCAATTCATGATTCATAATAAATGATTTATGAATTATTATTCAATTCATGATTCAATTCATGATTCAATTCATAATTCATGATTCAATTCATGATTTATGATTCGATTCATGATTCAAGATTCAATTCATGATCCATGATTCATGATTCGATTATTGATTCATGATTCATGATTCAATTCATGAGTCAATTCATGATTCAAGATTCATGATTCAATTCATGATTCATGATTCGATTCATGATTCATGATTCGATTCATGATTCAAATAATGATTTATGATTCAATTCATGATTCATTTCTTGATTCATGGTTTATGATTCAATTCTTGATTTATGATTCATTTCATAATTCATTATTCATGGTTCATGAATAATGATTAATTTCATGATTGATGATTCAATTCATGATTCATGATTCAATTGATGATTCATGATTCAATTTATGATTCATTTCATGATTCATGATTCAATTCCTGATTTATGATTCGATTCATGATTCATGATTCATGATTCATGATTCAGGATTTATGATTCAATTCATGAATCATGAATCATGATTTAATTCATGATTCATGATTCGATTCATGATTCATGATTCATGATTCGATTCATGATTCATGATTCAATTCATGATTCATGATGTATGAATTATTATTCAATTCATGATTCAATTCATGATTCAATTCATAATTCATGATTCAATTCATGATTCATGATTCAATTCATGATTCATGATTCATGATTCAATTTATGGTTCACGATTCATTTTACGATTTATTAGTCAATTCATGATTCAATTCGTGATTCAATTCATAATTCATGATTCAATTCATGATTCATGATTCAATTCATGATTCATGATTCATGATTCAATTTATGGTTCACGATTCATTTTATGATTTATTATTCATTTCATGATTCAATTCATGATTAAATTCATGATTCAATTCATGATTCATGATTCAATTCATGATTCATGATTCATGATTTTTGATTTAATTCATGATTCATGATTCATTTCATGATTCATTATTTAATTCATGATTCCTGATTCATGATTAAATTCATGATTCATGATTCATGATTAAAGTTATGATTCATGATTCATTTTATGATTCATTTCATGATTCTTGATTCAATTCATGATTCATGATTCATGATTCAATTCATGATTCATGATTAATGATTCATGATTCATGATTCAATTTATGATTCATGATTCGATTCATTATTCATAATTTATGATTCATGATTAATGATTCATTAATTCATGATTCATGATTGAATTCATGATTCATGATTCATTTCATGATTCATGATTCAATTCATGATTCATTTCATGATTCATGATTCATTTCATGATTCATGATTCATAATGATTCAATTCATGATTCATGATTCAATTCATGATTCATGATTCAATTCATGATTCATGATTCATGATTCAATTCAGGATTCATGATTTAATTCATGATTCATGATTCAATTCATGATTTATGATTCATGATTCAATTCATGATTCATGATTTAGGATTCAATTCATGATTTATTATTTGATTCATGATTCATGATTCAAATAATGATTCATGATTCAATTAATGATTCAATTCATGATTCATTTCATGATTCATGATTCAAATAATGAATTATGATTTGATTTATGATTCATGATTCATGAATCAATTCATGATTCATGATTCAAATAATGTAGCATGATTCGATTTATGATTCATGATTCATGATTCAAATTATGAATCATGATTCAATTCATGATTCATGTTTGATTTCATGATTCATGATTTAATTCATGATTCATGATTCGATTCATGATTCAATTCATGATTCATGATTCAATTCATGATTCATGATTAATGATTCATGATTCAATTCATAATTCATAATTCATGATTCAATTCATGATTCATGATTCAATTCATGATTCATGATTCATAATGATTCAATTCATGATTCATGATTCAATTCATGATTCATGATTCAATTCATGATTCATGATTCATGATTCAATTCAGGATTCATGATTTAATTCATGATTCATGATTCAATTCATGATTTATGATTCATGATTCAATTCATGATTCATGATTTAGGATTCAATTCATGATTTATTATTTGATTCATGATTCATGATTCAAATAATGATTCATGATTCAATTAATGATTCAATTCATGATTCATTTCATGATTCATGATTCAAATAATGAATTATGATTTGATTTATGATTCATGATTCATGAATCAATTCATGATTCATGATTCAAATAATGTAGCATGATTCGATTTATGATTCATGATTCATGATTCAAATTATGAATCATGATTCAATTCATGATTCATGTTTGATTTCATGATTCATGATTTAATTCATGATTCATGATTCGATTCATGATTCAATTCATGATTCATGATTCAATTCATGATTCATGATTAATGATTCATGATTCAATTCATAATTCATAATTCATGATTCAATTCATGATTCATGATTCAATTCATGATTCATGATTCAATTCATGATTCATGATTTAGGATTCAATTCATGATTTAATATTTGATTCATGATTCATGATTCAAATTATGATTCATGATTCAATTCATGATTCATGATTCAATTCATGATTCATGATTCAATTCATGATTCATAATTCATGATTCAATTCATGATTCATGATTTAATTCATGATTCATGATTCATGATTCAATTCATGATTCATGATTTAGGATTCAATTCATGATTTATTATTTGATTCATGATTCATGATTCAAATTATGATTCATGATTCAATTAATGATTCAATTAATGATTCATTTCATGATTCATGATTCAAATAATGAATCATGATTCGATTTATGATTCATGATTCATGAATCAATTCATGATTCAATTCTTGATTCATGATTCATGATTTGATTCATGATTTATGATTCATTTCATGATTCATTATTCATGATTCATGATTCAATTCATGATTCATGATTCATGATTCAATTCATGATTCATGATTAATGATTCATGATTCATGATTCAATTTATGATTCATGAGTCGATTCATTATTCATAATTTATGATTCATGATTAATGATTCATTAATTCATGATTCATGATTGAATTCATGATTCATGATTTATTTCATAATTCATGATTCAATTCATGATTCATTTCATGATTCATGATTCATTTCATGATTCATGATTCATTTCATGATTCATGATTCATAATGATTCAATTCATGATTCATGATTTAATTTATGATTCATGATTCAATTCATGATTCATGATTCATGATTCAATTCAGGATTCATGATTTAATTCATGATTCATGATTCAATTCATGATTCATGATTCATGATTCAATTCATGATTCATGATTTAGGATTCAATTCATGATTTATTATTTGATTCATGATTCATGATTCAAATTATGATTCATGATTCAATTAATGATTCATGATTCATGATTCATTTCATGATTCATGATTCAAATAATGAATCATGATTTGATTTATGATTCATGATTCATGAATCAAATCATGATTCATGATTCAAATAATGAAGCATGATTCGATTTATGATTCATGATTCATGATTCAAATTATGAATCATGATTCAATTCATGATTCATGTTTGATTTCATGATTCATGATTTAATTCATGATTCATGATTTATGATTCATGATTCAATTCATGATTCATGATTCAATTCCTGATTCATGATTCATAATTCAATTAATGATTCATGATTCGATTCATGGTTCAATTCATGATTCATGATTCATAATTCAATTTATGATTCATGATTAATGATTCATGATTCATGATTCAATTTATGATTCATGATTCGATTCATTATTCATAATTTATGATTCATGAATAATGATTCATTAATTCATGATTCATGATTGAATTCATGATTCATGATTCATTTCATGATTGAATTCATGACTCATGATTCAATTCATTATTCATGATTCATTTCATGATTCATGATTCAAAATTAATGATTCAATTCATGATTCATGATTCAATTCATGATTCATGATTCAATTCATAATTCATAATTCATGATTCAATTCATGATTCATGATTCAATTCATGATTCATGATTCAATTCATGATTCATGATTTAGGATTCAATTCATGATTTAATATTTGATTCATGATTCATGATTCAAATTATGATTCATGATTCAATTAATGATTCAATTCATGATTCATTTCATGATTCATGATTCAAATAATGAATCATGATTCGATTTATGATTCATGAATCAATTCATGATTCAATTCTTGATTCATAAATCATGACTCATGATTCATGATTCAATTCATGATTCATGATTCATGATTCAATTCAGAATTCATGATTCATGATTCAATTCATGATTCATGATTTAGGATTCAATTCATGATTTATTATTTGATTCATGATTCATGATTCAAATTATGATTCATGATTCAATTAATGATTCATGATTCATGATTCATTTCATGATTCATGATTCAAATAATGAATCATGATTTGATTTATGATTCATAATTCATGAATCAAATCATGATTCATGATTCAAATAATGAAGCATGATTCGATTTATGATTCATGATTCATGATTCAAATTATGAATCATGATTCAATTCATGATTCATGTTTGATTTCATGATTCATGATTTAATTCATGATTCATGATTTATGATTCATGATTCAATTCATGATTCATGATTCATGATTCAATTCCTGATTCATGATTCATAATTCAATTAATGATTCATGATTCGATTCATGGTTCAATTCATGATTCATGATTCATGATTCAATTTATGATTCATGATTCGATTCATTATTCATAATTTATGATTCATGAATAATGATTCATTAATTCATGATTCATGATTGAATTCATGATTCATTTCATGATTGAATTCATGACTCATGATTCAATTCATTATTCATGATTCATTTCATGATTTATGATTCAAAATTAATGATTCAATTCATGATTCATGATTCAATTCATGATTCATGATTCAATTCATAATTCATAATTCATGATTCAATTCATGATTCATGATTCAATTCATGATTCATGATTCAATTCATGATTCATGATTTAGGATTCAATTCATGATTTAATATTTGATTCATGATTCATGATTCAAATTATGATTCATGATTCAATTAATGATTCAATTCATGATTCATTTCATGATTCATGATTCAAATAATGAATCATGATTCGATTTATGATTCATGAATCAATTCATGATTCAATTCTTGATTCATAAATCATGACTCATGATTCATGATTTGATTCATGATTTAAGATTCATTTCATGATTCATTATTCATGATTCATGATTTAATTCATATTTCCTGATTCCTGATTCAATTCATGATTCATGATTTATGATTCAATTTATGATTCATGATTCATGATTCAATTCATGATTCATGATTCAATTCATGATTCATGATTCGATTCATGATTCATGATTCATGATTCAATTCATGATTCATTAATCATGTTTCAATTCATGATTCATGATTTGATTCATTATTCATAATTTATGATTCATGATTAATGATTCATTAATTCATGATTCATGATTGAATTCATGATTCATGATTCATGATTCATGATTCAATTCATGATTCATTTCATAATTCATGATTTAGGATTCAATTCATGATTTATTATTTGATTCATGATTCATGATTCAAATAATGATTCATGATTCAATTAATGATTCAATTCATGATTCATTTCATGATTCATGATTCAAATAATGAATCATGATTTGATTTATGATTTATGATTCATGAATCAATTCATGATTCATGATTCAAATAATGAATCATGATTCGATTTATGATTCATTATTCATGAATCAATTCATGATTCAAATAATGAATCATGATTCAATTCATGATTCATGTTTGATTTCATGATTCATGATTTAATTCATAATTCATAATTTATGATTCATGAATAATGATTCATTAATTCATGATTCATGATTGAATTCATGATTCATGATTAATTTCATGATTGAATTCATGATTTATGATTCATTTCATTATTCATGATTCATTTCATGATTCATGATTCAAATTAATGATTCAATTCATGATTCATGATTCAATTTATGATTCATGATTCAATTCATGATTTATGATTCAATTCATAATTCATAATTCATGATTCAATTCATGATTCATGATTCAATTCATGATTCATGATTCAATTCATGATTCATGATTTAGGATTCAATTCATGATTTAATATTTGATTCATGATTCATGATTCAAATTATGATTCATGATTCAATTAATGATTCAATTCATGATTCATTTCATGATTCATGATTTAAATAATGAATCATGATTCGATTTATGATTCATTAATCAATTCATGATTCAATTCTTGATTCATGATTCATGATTCATGATTTGATTCGTGATTTATGATTCATTTCATGATTCATTATTCATGATTCATGATTTATGATTCAATTCATGATTCATAATTCATGATTCATGATTTAATTTATGATTCCTGATTCATGATTCAATTCATGATTCATGATTCATGATTCAATTTATGATTCATGATTCATGATTCAATTCATGATTCATGATTCATTTCATGATTCATGATTCAATTCATGATTCATGATTCATGATTCATGATTCATTTCATGATTCATGATTCAATTCATGATTCATGATTCATGATTCAATTCATGATTCAATTCATGATTCACGATTCATGTTTCAATTCATGATTCATGATTTGATTCATTATTCATAATTTATGATTCATGATTAATGATTCATTAATTCATGATTCATGATTGAATTCATGATTCATGATTCATGATTCATGATTCAATTCATGATTCATGATTTAGGATTCAATTCATGATTTATTATTTGATTCATGATTCATGATTCAAATTATGATTCATGATTCAATTAATGATTCAATTCATGATTCATTTCATGATTCATGATTCAAATAATGAATCATGATTCGATTTATGATTCATGATTCATGAATCAATTCATGATTCATATTTTGATTCATGATTCATGATTTGATTCATGATTTATGATTCATTTCATGATTCATGATTTATGATTAAATTCATGATTCATGATTCATGATTTAATTCCTGATTCCTGATTCATGATTCAATTCATGATTCATGATTTATGATTCATTTCATGATTCATTATTCATGATTCATGATTTATGATTCAATTCATGATTCATGATTCATGATTCAATTCATGATTCATGATTCAATTCATGATTCATGATTTCGGATTCAATTCATGATTTAATATTTGATTCATGATTCATGATTCAAATTATGATTCATGATTCAATTAATGATTCAATTCATGATTCATTTCATGATTCATGATTTAAATAATGAATCATGATTCGATTTATGATTCATGAATCAATTCATGATTCAATTCTTGATTCATGATTTGATTCGTGATTTATGTTTCATTTCATGATTCATTATTCATGATTCATGATTTATGATTCAATTCATGATTCATAATTCATGATTCATGATTTAATTTATGATTCCTGATTCATGATTCAATTCATGATTCATGATTCATGATTCAATTTATGATTCATGATTCATGATTCAATTCATGATTCATGATTCATTTCATGATTCATGATTCAATTCATGATTCATGATTCATGATTCAATTCATGATTCACGATTCATGTTTCAATTCATGATTCATGATTTGATTCATTATTCATAATTTATGATTCATGATTAATGATTCATTAATTCATGATTCATGATTCATGAATCAATTCATGATTCATATTTTGATTCATGATTCATGATTTGATTCATGATTTATGATTCATTTCATGATTCATGATTTTTGATTCAATTCATGATTCATGATTCATGATTCATGTTTTAATTCCTGATTCCTGATTCATGATTCAATTCATGATTCATGATTTATGATTCATTTCATGATTCATTATTCATGATTCATGATTTATGATTCAATTCATGATTCATGATTCATGATTCAATTCATGATTCATGATTCATGATTTAATTCATGATTCATGATTTATGATTCATGATTTAATTCATGATTCCTGATTCATGATTCAATTCATGATTCATGATTCATGATTCAATTTATGATTCATGATTCATGATTCAATTCATGATTCATGATTCATGATTCAATTCATGATTCATGATTCGATTCATGATTCATGATTCATGATTCAATTCATGATTCATGATTCATATTTCAATTCATGATTCATGATTCGATTCATTATTTATAATTTATGATTCATGATTAATGATTCATTAATTCATGATTCATGATTGAATTCATGATTCATGATTCATGATTCATGATTCAATTCATGATTCATGATTCATGATTCATTTAATGATTCATGATTCATTTCATGATTCATGATTCATTTCCTGATTCATGATTCATAATTAATGATTCAATTCATAATTCATGATTCAATTCATGATTCAATTCATGATTCAATTCAGGATTCATGATTTAATTCATGATTTATGATTCAATTCATGATTTATGATTCATGATTCAATTCATAATTCATGATTTATGATTCAATTCATGATTTATCATTTGATTCATGATTCAAATAATGATTCATGATTCAATTAATGATTCAAATTATGATTTATGTTTGAATTCATGATTCATGATTCAATTCATCATTCATGATTCATGATTCAATTCATGATTCATTTCATGATTCATAATTCAATACATAATTTAATAATTCATGATTCATGATTGAATTCACGATTCATGATTGAATTCATGATACATGATTTGATTAATGATTGATGATTCATGAATCATGATTCGTTTCATGATTCATGAATCATGATTCAATTAATGATTCATGAATCATGATTCAATTAATGATTAATTTCATGATTCATGATTCGATTAATGATTCATGATTCATGATTCAATTCATGATTCATGATTTATGATTCATGAGTCAACTCATGATTCAATTCATAAGTCATGGTTTATGATTCAATTCATGATTTATGATTAATTTCATGATTCATGGTTCATGAGTCATGATTCGATTCATGATTCATGAATCATGATTCGATTCATGATTTATGAATCATGATTCAATTCATGATTCATGATTCATGAATCATGATTTAATTCATGATTCATGATTCAATACATGATTCATGATTCAATACATGATTCATGATTCATGATTTAATTCATGATTCATTTCATGATTCAATTCTTGATTCATGATTTATGATTCATGATTCATGATTCGATTCATGATTCATGTTTTGATTCATGATTCATGATTGAATTCATGATTCATGATTGAATTCATGATTCATGATTCAATTCATGATTCATGATTCAATTCATGATTCATGATTCAATTCATCATTCATGATTCATGATTCGATTTATGATTCAAGATTAAATTCATGATTCATGATTCAATTCATGATTTATGATTAAATTCATGATTCATGATTCAATTTATGATTCAAATTATGATTTATGTTTCAATTCATGATTCATGATTAATTTCATGATTCATGATTCATTGTTCATGAATCATGATACGATTCATGATTCTAGAATCATGATTCGTTTCATGATTCATGAATCATGATTCAATTCATGATTCATGATTCATTTCATGATTCAAGATTCGATTAATGATTCATGATTCATGATTTATGATTCATGATTTGATTCATGATTCATGATTCATGATTCGATTCATGATTCATGATTCGATTTATGATTCATGATTCGATTCAAGATTCGATTCATGATTCATGATTCATGATTTAATTCATGATTCATAATAAATGATTTATGAATTATTATTCAATTCATGATTCAATTCATGATTTATGATTCGATTCATGATTCAATTCATGATTCATGATTCATGATTCGATTTATGATTCATAATTAAATTCATGATTCATGATTCAATTCATGATTTATGGATCAATTCATGATTCAATTTTTGATTGAATTCATGATTTATGATTCAATTCATGATTCATGATTCAATTCATGATTCATGCTTCAATTCATGATTCATGATTCATTATTCAATTCATGATTCATGATTCATGATTCAATTCATGAGTCAATTCATGATTCAAGATTCATGATTCAATTCATGATTCATGATTCGATTCATGATTCATGATTCGATTCATGATTCAAATTATGATTTATGATTCAATTCATGATTCATTTCTTGATTCATGGTTTATGATTCAATTCATGATTTATGATTCATTTCATAATTCATTATTCATGGTTCATGAATAATGATTCATTTCATGATTGATGATTCAATTCATGATTCATGATTCAATTGATGATTCATGATTCAATTTATGATTCATTTCATGATTCATGATTCAATTCCTGATTTATGATTCGATTCATGATTCATGATTCATGATTCAGGATTTATGATTCAATTCATGAATCATGATTCATGATTTAATTCATGATTCATGATTCGATTCATGATTCATGATTCATGATTCGATTCATGATTCATGATTCAATTCATGATTCATGATTCATGATGTATGAATTATTATTCAATTCATGTTTCAATTCATGATTCAATTCATAATTCATGATTCAATTCATGATTCATGATTCAATTCATGAATTATGATTCATGATTCAATTTATGGTTCACGATTAATTTTACGATTTATTAGTCAATTCATGATTCAATTCATAATTCATGATTCAATTCATGATTCATGATTCATTTCATGATTCATGATTTAAGATTCAAGATTCAATTCATCATTCATGATTCGATTTATGATTCATGATTAAATTCATGATTCATGATTCAATTCATGATTTATGATTCAATTCATGAATTATGATTCAATTTATGATTCAAATTATGATTTATGTTTCAATTCATGATTCATGATTAAATTCATGATTCATGATTCATGATTCAATTCATGATTCATGATTCAATTCATGATTCATGATTCATGATTCAATTAATGGGTCAATTCATGGTTCAAGATTCATGTTTCAATTTATGATTCATGATTCGATTCATGATTCAATTTATGATTTATAATTCAATTCATGATTCGTTTCATGATTCATGAATCATGATTCAATTCATGATTCATGATTCATTTCATGATTCATGATTCGATTAATGATTCATGATTCATGATTTATGATTTATGATTCAATTCATGATTCATGATTCATGATTCGATTCATGATTCATGATTCGATTTATGATTCTTGATTCGGTTCATGATTCGATTCATGATTCATGATTCATGATTCAATTCATGATTCATAATAAATGATTTATGAATTATTATTCAATTCATGATTCAATTCATGATTCAATTCATAATTCATGATTCAATTCTTGATTTATGATTCGATTCATGATTCAAGATTCAATTCATGATTCATGATTCATGATTCGATTAATGATTCATGATTCATGATTCAATTCATGAGTCAATTCATGATTCAAGATTCATGATTCAATTCATGATTCATGATTCGATTCATGATTCATGATTCGATTCATGATTCAAATAATGATTTATGATTCAATTCATGATTCATTTCTTGATTCATGGTTTATGATTCAATTCTTGATTTATGATTCATTTCATAATTCATTATTCATGGTTCATGAATAATGATTAATTTCATGATTGATGATTCAATTCATGATTCATGATTCAATTGATGATTCATGATTCAATTTATGATTCATTTCATGATTCATGATTCAATTCCTGATTTATGATTCGATTCATGATTCATGATTCATGATTCATGATTCAGGATTTATGATTCAATTCATGAATCATGATTTAATTCATGATTCATGATTCATGATTCGATTCATGATTCATGATTCAATTCATGATTCATGATTCATGATGTATGAATTATTATTCAATTCATGATTCAATTCATGATTCAATTCATAATTCATGATTCAATTCATGATTCATGATTCAATTCATGATTCATGATTCATGATTCAATTTATGGTTCACGATTCATTTTACGATTTATTAGTCAATTCATGATTCAATTTGTGATTCAATTCATAATTCATGATTCAATTCATGATTCATGATTCAATTCATGATTCATGATTCATGATTCAATTTATGGTTCACGATTCATTTTATGATTTATTATTCATTTCATGATTCAATTCATGATTAAATTCATGATTCAATTCATGATTCATGATTCAATTCATGATTCATGATTCATGATTTTTGATTTAATTCATGATTCATGATTCATTTCATGATTCATTATTTAATTCATGATTCCTGATTCATGATTAAATTCATGATTCATGATTCATGATTAAAGTTATGATTCATGATTCATTTTATGATTCATTTCATGATTCTTGATTCAATTCATGATTCATGATTCATGATTCAATTCATGATTCATGATTAATGATTCATGATTCATGATTCAATTTATGATTCATGATTCGATTCATTATTCATAATTTATGATTCATGATTAATGATTCATTAATTCATGATTCATGATTGAATTCATGATTCATGATTCATTTCATGATTCATGATTCAATTCATGATTCATTTCATGATTCATGATTCATTTCATGATTCATGATTCATAATGATTCAATTCATGATTCATGATTCAATTCATGATTCATGATTCAATTCATGATTCATGATTCATGATTCAATTCAGGATTCATGATTTAATTCATGATTCATGATTCAATTCATGATTCATGATTCAATTCATGATTCATGATTTAGGATTCAATTCATGATTTATTATTTGATTCATGATTCAAATAATGATTCATGATTCAATTAATGATTCAATTCATGATTCATTTCATGATTCATGATTCAAATAATGAATTATGATTTGATTTATGATTCATGATTCATGAATCAATTCATGATTCATGATTCAAATAATGTAGCATGATTCGATTTATGATTCATGATTCATGATTCAAATTATGAATCATGATTCAATTCATGATTCATGTTTGATTTCATGATTCATGATTTAATTCATGATTCATGATTCGATTCATGATTCAATTCATGATTCATGATTCAATTCATGATTCATGATTAATGATTCATGATTCAATTCATAATTCATAATTCATGATTCAATTCATGATTCATGATTCAATTCATGATTCATGATTCAATTCATGATTCAGGATTCAATTCATGATTTAATATTTGATTCATGATTCATGATTCAAATTATGATTCATGATTCAATTCATGATTCATGATTCAATTCATGATTCATAATTCATGATTCAATTCATGATTCATGATTCAATTCATGATTCATGATTCAATTCATGATTCATGATTTAGGATTCAATTCATGATTTATTATTTGATTCATGATTCATGATTCAAATTATGATTCATGATTCAATTCATGATTCATTTCATGATTCATGATTCAAATAATGAATCATGATTCGATTTATGATTCATGATTCATGAATCAATTCATGATTCAATTCTTGATTCATGATTCATGATTCATGATTTGATTCATGATTTATGATTCATTTCATGATTCATTATTCATGATTCATGATTCAATTCATGATTCATGATTCATGATTCAATTCATGATTCATGATTCATGATTCATGATTCATGATTCAATTTATGATTCATGAGTCGATTCATTATTCATAATTTATGATTCGATTCATGATTCATGATTCAATTCATGATTCATGATTCATGATGTATGAATTATTATTCAATTCATGATTCAATTCATGATTCAATTCATAATTCATGATTCAATTCATGATTCATGATTCAATTCATGATTCATGATTCATGATTCAATTTATGGTTCACGATTCATTTTACGATTTATTAGTCAATTCATGATTCAATTTGTGATTCAATTCATAATTCATGATTCAATTCATGATTCATGATTCAATTCATGATTCATGATTCATGATTCAATTTATGGTTCACGATTCATTTTATGATTTATTATTCATTTCATGATTCAATTCATGATTAAATTCATGATTCAATTCATGATTCATGATTCAATTCATGATTCATGATTCATGATTTTTGATTTAATTCATGATTCATGATTCATTTCATGATTCATTATTTAATTCATGATTCCTGATTCATGATTAAATTCATGATTCATGATTCATGATTAAAGTTATGATTCATGATTCATTTTATGATTCATTTCATGATTCTTGATTCAATTCATGATTCATGATTCATGATTCAATTCATGATTCATGATTAATGATTCATGATTCATGATTCAATTTATGATTCATGATTCAATTCATTATTCATAATTTATGATTCATGATTAATGATTCATTAATTCATGATTCATGATTGAATTCATGATTCATGATTCATTTCATGATTCATGATTCAATTCATGATTCATTTCATGATTCATGATTCATTTCATGATTCATGATTCATAATGATTCAATTCATGATTCATGATTCAATTCATGATTCATGATTCAATTCATGATTCATGATTCATGATTCAATTCAGGATTCATGATTTAATTCATGATTCATGATTCAATTCATGATTCATGATTCAATTCATGATTCATGATTTAGGATTCAATTCATGATTTATTATTTGATTCATGATTCAAATAATGATTCATGATTCAATTAATGATTCAATTCATGATTCATTTCATGATTCATGATTCAAATAATGAATTATGATTTGATTTATGATTCATGATTCATGAATCAATTCATGATTCATGATTCAAATAATGTAGCATGATTCGATTTATGATTCATGATTCATGATTCAAATTATGAATCATGATTCAATTCATGATTCATGTTTGATTTCATGATTCATGATTTAATTCATGATTCATGATTCGATTCATGATTCAATTCATGATTCATGATTCAATTCATGATTCATGATTAATGATTCATGATTCAATTCATAATTCATAATTCATGATTCAATTCATGATTCATGATTCAATTCATGATTCATGATTCAATTCATGATTCAGGATTCAATTCATGATTTAATATTTGATTCATGATTCATGATTCAAATTATGATTCATGATTCAATTCATGATTCATGATTCAATTCATGATTCATAATTCATGATTCAATTCATGATTCATGATTCAATTCATGATTCATGATTCAATTCATGATTCATGATTTAGGATTCAATTCATGATTTATTATTTGATTCATGATTCATGATTCAAATTATGATTCATGATTCAATTCATGATTCATTTCATGATTCATGATTCAAATAATGAATCATGATTCGATTTATGATTCATGATTCATGAATCAATTCATGATTCAATTCTTGATTCATGATTCATGATTCATGATTTGATTCATGATTTATGATTCATTTCATGATTCATTATTCATGATTCATGATTCAATTCATGATTCATGATTCATGATTCAATTCATGATTCATGATTAATGATTCATGATTCATGATTCAATTTATGATTCATGAGTCGATTCATTATTCATAATTTATGATTCATGATTAATGATTCATTAATTCATGATTCATGATTGAATTCATGATTCATGATTTAATTCATAATTCATGATTCAATTCATGATTCATTTCATGATTCATGATTCATTTCATGATTCATGATTCATTTCATGATTCATGATTCATAATGATTCAATTCATGATTCATGATTTAATTTATGATTCATGATTCAATTCATGATTCATGATTCAATTCAGGATTCATGATTTAATTCATGATTCATGATTCAATTCATGATTCATGATTCATGATTCAATTCATGATTCATGATTTAGGATTCAATTCATGATTTATTATTTGATTCATGATTCATGATTCAAATTATGATTCATGATTCAATTAATGATTCATGATTCAATTCATGATTCATGTTTGATTTCATGATTCATGATTTAATTTATGATTCATAATTTATGATTCATGAATAATGATTCATTAATTCATGATTCATGATTGAATTCATGATTCATGATTAATTTCATGATTGAATTCATGACTCATGATTCATTTCATTATTCATGATTCATTTCATGATTCATGATTCAAAATTAATGATTCAATTCATGATTCATGATTCAATTTATGATTCATGATTCAATTCATGATTTATGATTCAATTCATAATTCATAATTCATGATTCAATTCATGATTCATGATTCAATTCATGATTCATGATTCAATTCATGATTCATGATTTAGGATTCAATTCATGATTTAATATTTGATTCATGATTCATGATTCAAATTATGATTCATGATTCAATTAATGATTCAATTCATGATTCATTTCATGATTCATGATTCAAATAATGAATTATGATTCGATTTATGATTGATGATTCATGAATCAATTCATGATTCATGATTCAAATAATGAATCATGATTCGATTTATGATTCATGATTCATGATTCAAATAATGAATCATGATTCAATTCATGATTCATGTTTGATTTTATGATTCATGATTTAATTCATGATTCATGATTTATGATTCATGATTCAATTCATGATTCATGATTCAATTCATGATTCATGATTCAATTCATGATTCAATTCATGATTCATGATTCAATTCCTGATTCATGATTCATAATTCAATTCATGATTCATGATTCGATTCATGATTCATGATTCAATTCATGATTCAT